>NW_006922022.1:441029-443492 GCF_000298275.1 Orycteropus afer afer | reverse complement strand
CATTCTTCTTCACTTCTGATGCTAGGAGACCATTAGCTGCATCTTAGATGGCTGCTTCAAAGCTTTTAAGACCCCACTTGCTACTCACCAATGTAGGATGTGGAGCAATGCTTTTATGTATTTTGTTGTGCCAATTGAGTCTGGTGTACCCTAGTACTATTGTCCTGAGGTAGTAGATCTATTGGATCTCACTCCCATAGTGTCGGAATGCCTGTGAGGGATTACTCTGTCTGTCTTCTTTTTCGTAGCTATAGTGAATGGTATGGTTTCCCTTATTTCGTTATCAGAGGAGTCCTTGCTGGTGTAGAGAAATCCAACTGATTTTTGTATGTTGATCTTGTATCCTGCCACTTTGCAGAACCTGTCTATTAGTTCCAGTAGTCTTTTTATTGAGTCCCTTGGGTTTTCTATGTATAGGATCATATCATCTGCAAACAGAGATAGTTTCAATTCCTCTTTGCCAATATGTATGCCTTTTATTTCCCTTTCTTGCCTTATTGCCCTGGCTAGGACTTCCAATACAATGTTAAATAGAAGTAGTGATAGAGGGCATCCCTGTCTGGTTCCTGTTTGTAAGGGGAATGCCTTGAGTCTTTCTCCATAATAATGATGTTGGCCGTTGGCTTTGCATATATACCCTTTATTATATTGAGGAATTTCCCTTCTATCCCTATTTTGCTGAGAGTTTTAAACAGGAATGGATGTTGGATTTTATCAAATATCTTCTCTGCATCAATTGATATAATCATATGGTTCTTTTCCTTTGTTTTGTTTATGTGGTAGATTACATTGATTGGTTTTCTGATGTTGAACCATGCTTGCAAACCTGGTATGAATCCCACTTGGTCCAGATTATTAATTTTTTGATATGTTGTTGGATTCTGTTGGCCAGGATTTTGTTAAAGATTTTTGCATCTATGTTCATGAGTGATATTGGTCTGTAGTTTTCCTTTCTATTGTTGTCTTTCCCTGGTTTTGGTATTAGTGTTACGCTTGCTTCATAAAAGTTTGGAAGTATTCCATCTTTTTCTATGTTCTGGAATAGCTTGAGTAGCATAGGTATCAATTCTTCTCCGAATATTTGATAGAATTCTCCAATGAAGACATCAGGGCCAGGGCTTTTCTTTGTGGGAAGTTTTTTTTATGACCTGTTCAATTTCTTCCCTTGTTTTGGGTCTGTTCAAGTTTTCTGTTTTTGAGTGGGATGATTTAGGTAGGTCTTGTGATTCTAGAAACTTGTCCATCTCTTCTAGGTTCTCAAATCTATTGGTGTACAGTTTTTCATAATATTCTGTCAGTATCTTTTTTATTTCAGTTGGTTCTGTTGTGGTGACACAGTTTTCATTACAATTCTTGTGATTTGGGTCTTCTCTTTCTTTTCTTTTGTTAGGTCTGCCAATGGTTTATCGATTTTATTACTCATTTTGAAGAACCAACTCTGTTTTGTTGATTTTCTCTATTTTTTTTTGTTTTGTTTTCTGTTTCATTTATTTCTGCTCTGATTTTTATTATTTCCTTGCTTCTAGATACTGTAGGATTCTTTTGTTGTTCTATTTCTAGTTATTGGAGTTGATAAGTTAGAATGTTGATTTTGTTTCTTTCCTCTTTGTATGTATTTATTGCTATAAACTGTCCTCTGAGTACTGCTTTCGCTGTATCTAATAGGTTTTGGTATGATGTATCTTCATTCTCATTAGTTTCTAGGAATTTTTTTTTATTTCAGTTTTTATCTGTTCTGTAACCCAGTAGTTTTTGAGCTGTGAGTTGTTCAGCTTCCATATGTTTGATGCTTTTTCTTTGCTCTTCCTATTATTAATTTCTAGTTTTATAGCATTGTGGTCCAAGAAGATGTTTTGTAGTATTTCAATGCTTTTGAATTTATTGAGGTTTTTTTATGTCCTAGCATATGGTCTATTCTGGAGAATGATCCATGTGCACTGGAAAAGAAGGTGAATTGTGTTTTTGTTGGGTGAAGTGCTCTATATATGTCTATGAGTTCCAGCTGGTTGATTGTATTATTGAGCTCTTCTGTATCCTTGTTGAGTTTTTTTTCCCGTTGATGTGTCTCTCCTTGAAAGTGGTGTGTTAAAGTCTCCTACTACTATTGTAGAGTTGTCTGTCATCCCTTTTAATTCAGTTAACATTTGCTTCACATATTCTGGAGCACTTTCATTGGTGCATAAATATTTATTATTGTAACATCTTCTTTGTCAATTGACCTTTTCAGCATCATATAATGCCGTCCTTATCTCTTAAGATGTTTTTCACCTTAATATCTATTGTATCTGAAATCATAATTGCTACCCCTCCCCCCCCTTTTTTTCCATTGGCTTGGTATATTCTTTTCCATCCTTTTACTCTTAATTTGTTTTATCTTTGTGTCTAAGGTGTGTCTCTTGTAGGCAGCATATCGATGGGTCTTCTTTTCTTATCCAGTCTGCCACTTTCTTTCTCTTGATAGGT
>NW_006922022.1:435840-439494 GCF_000298275.1 Orycteropus afer afer | reverse complement strand
GTGTTGGTTTGTTATTTCTTGGTTTTATGGTTTAATATTTTGAAAAGGTGAAGCTAGTGTATTTTATTTTATTATTGATTTGGGTATGCTGGGTCGCTCTGCAGTTTTCTTTGTGATGGTGGAATCACTGTGTGGAATGTGGATATGTGTTGTGTTTCTGTTTGTTGCAGAGGGTTGAGAGTTCAAATTGGGAGGTTTTATGTTGGCTGAGTATGGTTTCTTGTATTGAATGAGTGAAGTTATTGGCAGAGAAGGTGGGAGCAGAAGAAGGAAAACTTGTTGTTGCTAGGGTTGGTTTCTAGGGCTTTGAGTGGCCTGCTACTGATGACATCATGGCTCAATTTCAGGAAAGATTCCTGTTGTTAGGGTGTCGCCACTTTGCGCCAGGCTCAGACACATTGAAAGGCCCTGCTTCTGAGGCCCCTCGGTGCCTAAAAGCTGATCCAAGGCAAATTCGCGGGTCTGCACTTGGCTGCAGATTCCTCTCTCTCCACCCCATCTGCCTGCAGCACAGGCCCAATCCGCCCAGACTGCGAATGGCTAGGGAGTTTGTCTTTGATACCGCCCACCTGTAGCGCCAAAGATGTGCTTAATTTCAGCTGTGCTGGAGTCAGGAGAGTGCCTGCTAGTAATCTGTGGTCCTGATATCAGTGACAAAGACAAGCACAGACCTCTCAATGCCTCCCAAGCTGACCCAATCCCCCTCAGTGACACATTGGGGAGGAGCACGCTCACCTCCTGGAGCACCAGTGAGCTCTCTGCTTGGGTTTCAGTGGTACTTTGTGTGCCTGTTTGCACCTAGCTGACCCAAGTTACCAATAAAATCAGGTTCTGAAGATTGATCCTTGGGGTGTTTGCTGGTATGTTGGTGTGGTCGGTGGTATGCTGATATAGGGTGTCTTCTGCCTTGGCCCATGGAGGTCTCAGGTGGCCGCCCGTATCCACCAGTCACTCCCCCAGGGAAGTTTCCAATGGCCTTTCTTGGCTGCCCATCCACCCTCCGCCAGGTAGATCTTCCTTAATTTTTTTTCCCTGTGCCTTTCCTCTAATTCTACTCTTTTGTGTATGGTGCACTCTGATTCAGTGAGCTGTTCAAAGCAGCAAAATCCCTAATTTAAACTGCTGTACCTAGCTTTTCAAGCACTAAGATGCTAGAGGAAAAATGGTGTGATGATTACTGACGAAACTCCATTTTGAATCCCAATGTCTGATTTCTTGATGGCTGCTTCCCATCAGGCTAATTGTGGATCCAAGTACTATGAAATCTTTGATAACTTCAATCTTTTGTCCATTTATTGTGATGCTGCGCATTGGTCCAGTTGTGAGGACTTTTGTTTTCTTTATGTTGAGTTGTAATCCATACTGCAGACTGAAGTCTTTAATCTTCATCAGTAAGTGCTTCAAGTCATCCTCACTCTCAGCAAGGAAAGTTGTGTTGTCTGCATATCTCAGGTTGTTAATGAGTCTTCCTCCAATCCTGATGCTGTCTTCTTCATATAGTCCAGGTTCTCAGGTTATTTGCTTAGCATACAGATTGAATAAGTATGGTGGAAGGATACAGTCCTGATGCACTCACTTCCTGATTTTAAACCATGCAGTATGCCCTTGTTCTGTTCAAACAACAGCCTCCTGGTCGATGTGCAAGTTCTGCGTCACCACAACTAAGTGTTTTGGAAATCCCATTCTTCTCAATGTTATCCATAATTAGTTATGTTCCACACAATCCGATGCTTTTGCATAGTCAATAAAACAGAAGTAAATATCTTTTTGGTATTCTTTGCTTTCAGCTAAGCTCTCTCTGACACCAACAATGATATCCCTCGTTCCATGTCCTCTTCTTAATCCACGTTGCATTTCTGGAAACTCTCTGTCAATATACTGCTACAATCATTTTTGAATTATATCTTCAGCAAGGTTTTACATGCATGTGATATTAATGATACTGTTTGATAATATCCATATTCTGTGAGATCACCTGTCTTTGGAATGGGTACAAATATGGGTCTCTTCCAGTCAGATGGCAGGTAGCTGTCTTCCAAATCTCTTGGCATAGATGAATGAGTGGCTCCAGCACAGCATCTGTTTGTTGAAACGTCTCGATGGGTATTCTGTCAATTCCTGGAGCCTTGTTCTTTGCCAGTTCCCTCGCTGCGGCTTCAACTTTCTCCTTCAATACCATTGGTTCTTGATCATATGCCACCTCTTGAAATGGATGAACATCAACCAATTCTTTTTGGCACAGTGACCATGTATATTCCTTCCATCTTCTTTTGATGTTTCCTGCATCATTCAATATTTTGCCCATAGAATCTTTCAATATCGCAACTCAAGGCTTGAATTTTTTTCTTCAGTTCATTCAGCTTGAGAAATGCCAAGCGTGTTGTTCCCTTTTGGTTTTCTAACTCCAAGTCTTTGCACATTTCATTATAATAATTGACTTTGTCTTCTGGAGCTGCTCTTTGAAATCTTCTGTTCAGTTCTTTCATCTTGTAATTTCTTCCATTTGCTTTAGCAACTCTCCATTCAAGGGCAAGTTTCAGAGTCTCTTCTGACATCCATTTTGGTCTTTTCTTCCTTTCCTGTCTTTTTAATGACCTTTTGCTTTCATCGTGGATGATGCTCTTGATGTCATCCCACAATTCCTCTGGTTTTTGGTTATTGGTGTTCAGTGCATCAAATCTATTCTTTAGATGGTCTCTAAATTCAGGAGGGATGTAATCAAGGTCATATTTTGGGTCTTGTGGATTTGTTTTAATTGTCTTCAGCTTCAGCTTGAACTTGAATATGAGCACTTGATGGTCTGATCCATACTCAGCTCATGGCCTTGTTTTGGCTGAAGATATTGAGCTTCTCCATCACCTCTTTCTACAGATGTAGTGATCTGATTCCTGTGTACTTCATCTGGTGAAGTCCACTTGTATCACCGCCATTTATGTTGTTGAAGAAAGGTATCTGCAATGAATAAGTTGTTGGTCTTGCAGAATTCTATCATGCGATCTCCAGTGTCATTTCTATCACCAAGGCCATATTTTCCAACTACCAGTGATTCTTCTTTGTTTCCATCTTTTGCATTCCAATGACCAGTAACAATCAGCACATTTTGATTGCATGTTTGTACTTCATACTGCAGAAATTGGTAAAAATCTTCAATTTGTTCATCTTTACTTTGGTGGTTGATGTGTAAATTTAAATAGTAGCATTAACTGGTCTTCCTTGGAGGCGTGTGGATATTATCCTATCACTGACAGCATTGTACTTTAGGATAGATCTCAAAACATTCTTTGTGATGATGAATGCCATGCTATTCCTCTTCAATTTATCATTCCCAGCATAGTAGTTCATACGGTTGTCTGATTCAAAATGGCCAAAACCAATCCATTTCAGCTCACTAATTCCTAGGATATTGACCTTTATGCATTCCATTTCATTTTTGACAACTTCCAATTTTCCTAGACTCATACTTCATACATTCCATATTCAGATTATTAATGGATGTTTGCATCTATTTCTTCTCATTTTGAGTTGCACCACATCAGCAAATGGAGGTCCCGAAAGTTTTACTCCATCCACATCTTTAAGGTTGGTTCTACTCGGCAGAGGCAGTTCTTCCCCAGTCTTATTTTGAGTGCCTTCTGACCTGAGGGGCTCATCTTC
>NW_006922022.1:417520-435740 GCF_000298275.1 Orycteropus afer afer | reverse complement strand
ACTTCATACTGCAGAAATTGGTAAAAATCTTCAATTTGTTCATCTTTACTTTGGTGGTTGATGTGTAAATTTAAATAGTAGCATTAACTGGTCTTCCTTGGAGGCGTGTGGATATTATCCTATCACTGACAGCATTGTACTTTAGGATAGATCTCAAAACATTCTTTGTGATGATGAATGCCATGCTATTCCTCTTCAATTTATCATTCCCAGCATAGTAGTTCATACGGTTGTCTGATTCAAAATGGCCAAAACCAATCCATTTCAGCTCACTAATTCCTAGGATATTGACCTTTATGCATTCCATTTCATTTTTGACAACTTCCAATTTTCCTAGACTCATACTTCATACATTCCATATTCAGATTATTAATGGATGTTTGCATCTATTTCTTCTCATTTTGAGTTGCACCACATCAGCAAATGGAGGTCCCGAAAGTTTTACTCCATCCACATCTTTAAGGTTGGTTCTACTCGGCAGAGGCAGTTCTTCCCCAGTCTTATTTTGAGTGCCTTCTGACCTGAGGGGCTCATCTTCTGGCACTATATTGGACAACGTTTCAGGACTATTCGGAAAGTTTTCCAGTAATATATGAGATAAAAGTTTCACTGATAATCATAAGGTTTTCATTGGCCAGTTCTTTGAGAAGTGGATGGCCCCTTCCTTCTTTTGAGTCTGTGTTAGTCATGCTGAAACTTGTCTACCATGGGTGACCCTGCTAGTATTTGAAATACCAGTGGCATAGCCTCCAGCCTCACAGCACCATGCAAGCTACCTCAATACAATAAATTGACAGACAAGTTTTTCTGTGATGGTTGCCATTAGTTGGGAAGTATGGTCTCTGAAGAAAAAAAAAAAAAATTAAATGTAATTATTCTTTTAATTATTTCTTGGGAAAGTATGTTCTTTAAAAAATATGTTACCTGTTTATGATGTTGATAGTTTGTAGAGGACCAAAGAAAGGTGATAAATATGAATTATTACTTTTTGCAAAGTAATAACTTTGTCAATAGAGTTGATTCCAATTCATGGCAAGCTCATGTATGTCAGAGTAGAACTGTGCTCTATTAGATTGTCAGTGACTGATTTTTGAGAACTTGGTAGCCACATCTTTTTTCTGAAACATGTCAGGGTAGACTCAGCCCTCCAACCTTTCAGTTAGCTTTAACTATTTGCAATACCAGGGGCTTCATTTTGCAAAGTAAGGTATCTAAAAACTAAAATTCAGTTTTGCATCAGAATGCTATTTGACTATTTAAAAATATCCATCATTTGCCCTTCTTCTTTTTTTTTTTTTTTTCAGAGAGAATAACTCATACCAAGAGATTTGAACATGATTTAGAGTCATCATCATCATCTTGCTCCCTTTTGGGAAATGAGCACAAAATTAAATTAGGTGTTGTCTGGCTTTTAAAAGTATTATATATCATTCAGAAATATAATTTCTTTCTTTCTTAATCTTTTACATTTGTTTTGTAATTGTAAAAGTAATCATTTTGACAATTTTAAAAGAATAAAAAGGAAATAAATTACATTTCTGAATAATGTATAGTAGTCTCTAAATTTTATTTCTTTGTACTTTATGCATCAAAAGGCAGAAAATACCTAATTTAAGAGGTCAACAAGGGAAAATGGGAGGATGGAGATACTAATTCCAACTATACCTGCTCCTTCCTTATTTATTGATTATCTTTATTTGACATTTTGCATTTACGACTACTTTGAGAAAGTTCTCTGTCAGTGCATCTGATGGTCCAGGCCCCATGCAGGGCCATGGCTGGGCTCAGGATACCCTCTGTGAGCCACCCTATTTGATATACCAGAGACCCTTGTGATGAGCAGGCTATATGAGGGAAAGTGACCAACTGGCCACAGGATACGTTCTCCTGTTTTTCTCCAATATCTCAGTCTAGCCTTGGAGAGCACAGAGTTATGACAAGACAATGTGAAGTCAGAAGTGGGCAGGCACAAGCCAGGCAGGGCTTGAAATTGCTGAGGAGGTTGTTTTGGGGAGAAGGGAAGCAAGTGACAAAGAAGGGGGCTGCGTAAGACTGTGGGGCCAAAGTGGATGGAGAACAAGTGAGTACCCTTCCCAGGGCATGTGGTGAGAGGTGGTAGGTAGCAGGCAGCACTGAACCACCACTGCCACCCTCCCAAACCCCTGCAGGCTTGACAGTGGTGGCAAAGGTGTGGTGGGGAAGGGATCCTATCATGCCACATGCATCCTGAGATGTGCCAGGGGCTTCTGATGGGTGGTGAGCAGCAGAAGGGGTGTTTGCTTTGCAGAAGATGGTTTTGGCCCCTGACTCTTGTATAATGTCAATTTCCCATAATATCCTGGAATTTGTAACCAAACTATATCGATAAATGAGGAATGGGTGTAGTGAATCTTCATGATAATGCCTCCTGAGAAGAGCAGAGTATAATCAGGAAAACCTAAAGATGCAGAGGGCTTTTGGAGTCTGTAAAAGTACTTTCTGTAATTGGTGAATTGGGAAAAGGCCTCACATTGCCATTTGCAGTAGAACTTAATGCCAATTTTCCATCCCTGATGGTGTAAACATTTTTTTTTTTTTCTGTTCAAATCAATAACTTCTAAAGCCTGAAGAAAGATACACAACCTTTTCTCTCTTATGGTATTCAAAAAGATTTCTGCCGACTTGCTCTGGCATTGAATACATTCCCATGAATAACAGAGGCTTGTAACAGTTGTTAGCTGCTGTTGAGTTGGCTCTGAATTCGTGGCAGCCCCATGCACAATGGAATAAATGCTTCCTAGTCTTGTACCATCCCCTTGATCATTTGGGGACTAGATCTTTCTGATACATTGAATTTCCACTGGCAGATTTTTGAAAGTAGATCACCAGGTCTTTCTTCCTACTTCTTTGTCTGAAAGTGCTGCTAAAACTGTTCAACGTCATAGTAACAATCAAGCCTCCACTTACAGATGAGTAGTGGCTGCACATGAAATGCATAGGCCAAAAAATAGAACCTGAGTCTTCCACATGAAAGTTAGAATTCTACCGGGGAATCACCACTACTGGGCCTTATGATAGCAGTGCTTAAAGGTAGCAATTGTCCCTCACTCTTGACTCAGTATTACTTCAGGTTGACTGACTCCTGGTTGTAAAGCTAGTCCAGAACAGCCACTTGATTTTCGTTCCCCTGATCCGTTCCCTTGTCCCTTCTTGTTGAGTACTGACAAAAGTAATAATGCCCAATATTGGGCCCACGTGTTAATATCTCAGTGAATCGTGGCTTTCCAAATCAGGCTAGTAATAGGAAATGATTTGTCACCAAGGACCTTGCATAACCTCTCCAGTCTCATGTAGGCAGCTCTCCACCCCTACACCAATATGACCAATCCTGATAATCCAAGACATGGATTCTACCCCCAAGCAATATAGTTAATCTATATAACATTTGTTAAGGCCTTTTTCCTTACTCTATAGCAGATTCTGACATTTAGCTCTCTCTCTCTTCTGAAGAGATAAACTCAGGGTAGTTTAATCTCAAAAAAGGGCCCACTTTGACATGTACTTTTTATTCCATTACTTTGAAGCTCCTTGAAAGCAGAGACCTTGCTTATTATTCTAATGTAATATTGTAACATAATGACTGAGATATAGTAGATCCTCAAAAAAATGTAAACGTAAGTATTCTTAGGCCTTTGTACCACTGAGCTTTTATACTACATGTAGTAACAAAAAAGAGAGGACTCTCAGCTATCCTTTAAGAAACCAATTGCAGTTGAGTTGATTCTGACTCATGGAAATCCTCATGCATTTTAGAGTAGAATTGCACTCCATAGGGTTTTCATAGCTGTGATCTTTTGGAGGTAGATCATCAGGCCTTTCTTCTGAAGGTACCTCTGGGTGGGTTTGAACCACCAACTTTTCAGTAAATGTTCCAGCACTTACTGTTTTGTGCCCCCAAGGGACTCCCAGATATTCTTTAGATCAATTTTATTTCAATCAAATGTGTTTAGCTACAAGCAATTAAGACACCAGTTTCATACAGTCAGATCACAGTTATCTGTGTTTCACTACAAGAGTTTGAGGAACCATATCCACAGTGCTATAAATACTGTACCAAGTGTACAAAGGAAAACCCAGACTCACTGCCATTGAATGGATTCCGACTCATAGCGACCCCTTCTTGGATTTCTGAGGCGGTATCTCTATGGAAGTAGATTGCCCAATCTTCTTTCCCAGGAGTGTCTGTTAGGTTTGAACTGCCAGCGTTCTGGTCAGCAGTCAAATGCCTTAGGCCACCAGAGCTCATACAAAAGTAAGTGCACAATAAATACATAAAATACACACAGATAAACTTCATATCACTTCATTTTCTATTCAATCTCTACATCAGCCTTTTATGTACTATTTATTTGAAGGAAGCTGTATTATTTTCCTCAGGCCGCTATAACAAAGTACCACAAACTAATTCTTAAAACAACAGAAATTTATTTTCTCACAGTTCTAGAGGCTAGAGGCTGAAGATGAAGGTGTTGGAAAGGCCATGCCCTTTCCAAAGCCTCTAGGAGAGGATCCTTCCTTGCCCTTTTCAGCTTCTGGTGACCCTAGGTATTCCTTGGCTTACAGTAGCATCACTTCTTTCTCTGCCTGCATCGTCACATAGCTTGTTGCCTTCCCTTTGTCTTTTCTTCTCTTCTTTTCTATTGGATTAGGGCATACTGTAATCCAGTATGACCTCATCTTAACCTGATTATACCTACAAACCTGATTATACCCTACTTCAAAATAAAGTCACATTCTTAGTGTGAAATGAGGTTAGAATTTCAACATATCTTTTTTTTTTTTTTTTTCTCCAGAACACAATTCAGACCGTAGCAGATGTCTTAACATTTTTATACATTAATTTGTTCTTAGGGTGAAAGCTCTGTTTTTGCCTCAGACAGTTTAGAATTACCACCTGTGACAGAGATTTGAACATCCCTCTTCCATGGTACAGAATTGTCACTGGGTAGTGGATGACAGGCTAGGGACTGTATTTCTCAGTTCTATTGCATCAACATAAAAATGTGATTCTACCTGGGGTTTTTAAAAAGTGGGTGTGTGTTGTGTTCTCCACCCTTTCTTTCTCTATCTGCAGACTGAATGCACAGGAATCTGAGGCCCTATAAGGAGGAAAAAGACCCTTGTCCCAGGATTACTATGTAGAGGAAAAGCCAGTTGGCAACCAGTTCTGTTATGTGAACAAGATGTACATTTTTTTATTGCACGCAGACACTGAAGTTTTTGAGTTTATCTGTCACAGCAGTTAACACGATTCATGCAGAGTCTCTTTCTTCCAAGTACTTACTGCAAATACACAGGATAGCTCTTGGACCTGGCACATAGACTGGAACAGACTCCTTACCATTTTGATGAATAGCTATTGTACCCAATTCCAGAGGACCTAGCTGTGTACCAGGAGCAAATGAGACCTAACCTAAAGACTGATTAATCTAGTTTACTTCACTTATATCCAAAATAAAGGGTTCCTGGGTAGTGCCAACTGTTTGCACTCGACAACTAACATAACTCACCCAGCAGTATTGAGGAAGAAAAGCCTGGTGATATACTTCCATAAAGATTATAGCCAAGAAAACCCTATGGAGAAGTTCTACTTTGTAACACATGGAGTTACCATGAGTCAGAATCAACTTGACAGCAGCAGTTTTTTTGTTTTGTTTTGTTTGTTTGTTTGTTTTGTTTTGGTATGTAAGGCTATATGGCTAGGACCCCAAAGAACTAGTTAAAATCTTGAAGACAGAAGTTAACCTTACCGGATAAAACATTCCCTATTCTTTACCTTCACACAAATTTGTGTTTGCAGCAGTTTTGGGCAAAGATTTGGGAAGATGAAGATGAGTTATCACAGAAGTGCAAACAATTAAAACTAAGCTTTTGTTCATGGGCTTCCGCCTCCTACCACCTTGCAATATATTTTCTCTTTTCTTGTTCAGTGTCTAGTTTTCCCCATCTCTAACACGTAACAATTTTATTGCAAAGTAGGCGACTCACTATAGCTCCTACTTCTTGATTCTTCCCACACTATCTAGTTTTGTATACTCATCAATGTACCATCATCTACACTTTGAGCTGCCTATTCTGGAGTTCGTTTTCTGAGACCCCTACCAGCTTCTGCAAGAGACAGGCAGCAATACATCCTTTCTCCTCTAGGGTTATCAATTGAGCAAGTAAAAGTACAGGAAGCCTAACTAAATTTGAACTTCAGTTAAACAGTGAACGCCTTTTTACTCAACTTATTTCACAAATAATGCATGAAACATACTGAAAGATTATTATTAGTTTTTCTGACATTCAAATTTAACCAGGTCTCCCATGTTTTATCTGGCAACTCTTTTTCCCTACTAACGTGAATTAAGTTAGTTTCCTTCAAAGGTAGAACCAGTACATTCATTTTCAGTTGAAATAATGTTTTTTCTTTTATTAAATTTTGCTCCTACAACATTGCCTGGCACATAATAGATGCTCAGTAAGTGTATGTGAACTAGTAATTAAAAGCAAACAGAGTGCAGAAAGCAAAGATTAGAAACACTTACTGATGAAGATCAAAGACTACAGACTTCAATATGGAATAAATTGCCACATAAAGAAAAGAAAAATTCTCGCAACTGGACGGAAGGAAGGTTGGGCAAACTACTTCTGTAGTGGTACTGTCTTGGAAACCCAAGGAGGGGTCGCTATGAGTTGGATCCGACTCAATGGCAGTGAGTTTGGTTTTTTGGTTTGGACCAATAAACAACATCATGATAAATGGAGAAAAGATTGAAGTTGTCAAGGATTTCATTTTACTTGGATCCACAATCAACACCCATGGAAGTTCTTAGGAGATAACACAGCCTGAGCAAATCTGGTAGGAAAATCCAAGGTATTGGCAAAAAGTAAATACAAACAACTTAGCTGCATATGACAGTGATAATCCTACAAATGTCTACATCTCAAAGAATGACTGACAGCTGGAGATTGAAGCTAGATTAAAAGACAAATAGATATATTTATCTCAGAGTCATTTTTTTGAATAAAGGTGTCTAGGAATATATACACACATATATACCAAAACCCCAAACCAAACCAGTTGACAGTAGTCAATTCTGACTTACATATTTCAAAGTGCTCCAGAAGGTTTTGAATGGCTATGACCTTTTGGAAGGAGATCTGGTAGCATATAGGATAAGGCAGAAGGTCAGCGGTTCAAACCCACCAGCTGCTCCATAGAAGGAAGATGGAGCAATCTACTTCCATAAAGATTTCCAGCCCTGGAAACCCAATGCGGGTTGCTTGAGTTGGGATTGACTCGATAGCAGTTTGGTTTTTTGGTTTATGACCTTTTGGATGTAGATCACCAGGCCTATCTTCTGAAGTGCTCTGAGTGGATTTGAGCCACCAGCCTTTTTAGTTAATAGCCAAGTCCTTAATCGATTGAGCCATGCATGTACTTTTACATATATACATACATATATGCACAAATATAAAACATCTTTCAAATGTGCTTTTCCTCGGTGTTGATGCCTAAGTTTGTGCCTAACACAAAAGCACTTTAATAATTTTTTGCCAGTTATTTCTGTGAGTTCCATTATAGCCAATGGAAGTTTGATTCACGTAGGAACTCTGTAGGTGGGTTTTGGGAACATCTTCCATGTGCTTTTTGTTAATAATATGTCAGAATATGACGAGAATTGAATTATAATGCTCAACACTGGAATGCTGAATCTTTAGCTACATATGCCTCCCAGCTACAATTTCATGTTTTTGAAAGACTAATCCAGGCATTACATTATTGTCAGTGCCTCCCAAAATATTCCTTGCCAATTATTCCGTTTCTTTTCAAAGGTTCTCTTAGTACAGGTATTTCCTGTTTTATTTCAAAATTAATGATAAATGATAGGCTTTTGAAGGTTTAGAGAATGAATTGTGGTTCAAGAATTTTTTTTTTTTAATTGAATAGGCATTGCTTAAACTGTTCCAACAGTTTTCCTTCTATCAAGTTGAAAAGGTAATTATTTTTTCCATAGTCATACATTCTTGAGGACTTAAAAAAATATATTTTGAGAAGTTCATTTGCAGAATATATTTTAAAAATGAAAACATTATGGTATTCTTTCACAATGAGTACCAGTCTCCCATTTACATTTATTCAGTTGTGAAGCATTCTGTCTCTATAAGAGGGAGCATCCTAGTACTTAGTTATTTTAATGAGTTATTGCTTTTATTTCCTTCTGAATTGCCCAGAAACTTAAAAGAGGAGAACTATTTTCAAATAACAAGTATACATTTTAGGAAGGTTCAGTTAGTCTTTTTCAACATCAACATTGCTAGAACATGGGTTTCCTTTCAGGAAATGATAGTATTCCAAGAAGCCATAATGTCAATTAAATAGTCTAGCTTCCAGTGCTAAGCATGGGCAAAAACAGAAGGACAAAGAAATAGTCTTGGAATTTATCATTGTAAAGAAAATTGCAATTCAGTGTAAAGATGACAGGTTTATTCTTTGCTTGGGTAAGGAAGACTTTTTCATTTGGATCCTAAAGACACCCTACCTTATCCCTAAATAGTGCCTTGGACTTGCCCTTGTCCAAAACTCTATGTCCAGCTGGTGCCTCCTCTGACTGAGATGCCATGGCCTGAATAATGCAATATGTTTGGGATCAGGGATGCTCTTTCTGGATGCCAGTGAACTTGACCGATGCCACATGCAATCCATATAAACCTGGACATATACCCAAAGACTTACACCTGGCACTCTGGTCCTGTCCAAGGAGGATGAAAACAGGGCTTGCTGAAATTCAACTACCATCATGACCAAGGCTGCCTGGCCATGTTCATACCTTTGTTCTGGTCCTAAAAAAATCGCTTTGACCAAAAATCACACCCAAATCCAAAGGAGATCCTTTCTTTTCCTCCTGGCCACTGCCATCCCCTCTGAAGGTAACTTTACGTTCATTGCACATTTTGGACCATCACTTCCATGTTAGAAAGAAAAAGTTCATATATGCATATATGTATATTCTAGAGGGAAGTCCACAGGACTACAAACTAAAGGTTGGTGGTTCAACCCACCCAGAGGTGCCTTGGTGCCTGGTGATCTTCTGAAAGGTTATAGCCTTAAAACCCCTATGGACTGCAGTTCTATTCTGCACCCATGAGATCATTATAAGTTGGAATGGACTCAATGGTAACTTACAATAACAACATATTATAAACTTTTCCAATAACATCATATTATTAAACTAAACTAAAAAAAAAAAAAAAAATCCAAAGGAGAATTGTTTTTAGAATTTCATTGTGATACTGTGCTCCTTTGGATAACAATTAAATATTTTAATACATTGGCAATAATGGTGTGTTTACACTTATTGAAGTTATTGAATTGCTTGTCACAGCCAACTGATGGGTTGGCAGTTAGGTTTCCATGCTGAGAAGTAGGAAGAAAAGTAGTAATGCTTAAAAAGACATTTGACTGCTACTCTTGCCTCTGGCTGGTTTACTTTGGACATCATAAACTCTTTTTTTCGGGATCTAATATTTGGGAGTATGCTTGAGAAAACAGAACTTCAGGAAAAGCTAAGAATGACCTCTTTTTGGCTGACTCATTTTGACTTTAAAGTAATATGTCTTTATAAAACATGGTAGGAGTTCAAAGTCAGCTTTTATTTTCCCCATATTTCTTATTACAAAAGAAAAATAATACTCTTACTCATGCATTTGTTCAATTCCTACTTTTATTTCAGTGGCCTAGTATTGCATCCTTTGGTCTTTTTACTGTTTCTTCAGCCCTACAACCTGCAAAAGTAGAGTCAAGGTTCTATTAGACAAGTCATCCCCACTAGCCTGATCTTAAGGAATGTATATCCCCACTAGTTTCCAACAAGTAGATTACAACTCTCCATGTGACTCCATGTGTTTGAGAGCTCTGTAGGGTTTTCAGTGGCTGATGTTTTGGAAATAGAATGTCAGGCCTTTCTTCTGAGGTATGCCTGGATAGACTTGAATCTCCAACTTTCTGATTACAGCTGAGTGCTTAACCATTTGCAACACCCAGGGACTCCAGGGAACACATATACAAACCAAACTCACTGCCGTTGAGTCGGATCCGACTCATAGTGACCTCTCCTTGGGTTTCTGAGACAGTAACACAGAAGTAGATTGCCCAATTTTCCTTCTGAGGAGTGGCTGGTGGGTTTGAACCGCCAGCCTTCTGGTTAGCAGTCAAACGCCTTAGGCACTATGCCACCAGAGCTTCTAAGGAACATACATAGTACCACAAAAATATTCTGTGGTAGCAGGATAATGCCATGGAAAGAAGACAAGCTTGGACTAGTATACTGGACAAGATATTTAATTTTTCTGAGCTTAAATTTCTCCCTGTAAAATGGTGATAATATCTACCATATGGTGTTTTCATTATGATTAAATTAAATTATGATTGTAAACCACTCACATTGAACTAGGCACATAGTAGGCTTTCTGGCATTTGCCACAGTTACATTGGTATAATTAGCAAAATTCATCTTCCCAATCCTCGGGTGATTTTCAAAGTATCAATCTTCTTTTCTCCAGTTTTCCCCCTTCAGGTCCCACTGACAAATTACCTCAGGGCTTCTTTCCTACTTTTCAGATCTCCAATCTTTGAACCTGATACATTTTTAAAATCCCCCTTCCTATTTTCTCATGCAATTTGTGCTTGGTCCAACAGAACCCCTGGATTTACATCCCTCTGTTTTCCTCCAGGGCTTCTCTGCTCCCTCAGCAGGAAGACCAAGCAGGTCCCCAAACCAGAATACCTTCCTAGAATCATCTGTACCTGTTTTCCAAACTGGATGAACATCAAGAACACCTAGGAAGCTGCTTAAACACTCAGATATGTGCCAATTCTGTTTCAAAAGCGTACCAGGAAAGGTCTCTCACACATTTAGCTTAACTATATCATCTCCAAAGTAAAATTAAATCCTTGACAACTTCAATATTTTCTCCATTTATCATGATGATCCAGTTGTGAGGATTTTTGTTTTCTTTATGTTGAGGCATAACCCATACTGAAGGCTGTAGTCTTTGATCATGCTTGGTAAAGCAGAAGGTCAGGAAGACTCTTAATGAGATGCACTGACACAGTGGCTACAGCAATGAGCTTAAACAGCAATTAATGTGAGCCTGGCACAGGACTGAGCAAGTTTTCATTCTGTTGCACCTGGGGTTACCATGAGAGAATGGAGCCATTAGCACAGCACCTAACAATAACTATAGCATGTCAAGATCAACTAAAAGATAGGAGGTACAACTCTATTTTCTTGTCTTTCATTTTTTATATCTTCTGTTTTTGTTTGGTGATATTTTGTCAGTTCCAGCTCATTGCAACCCTGTGTACAACAGAATAAAACATTGCCTAGTCCTGCGCCAAAGTGTCAATCCATCTAGTTGAGGGTCTTCTCCTTGACCAGGCATTATATCTTTCTGGTATCATGGAACCAGAACAAGGGACTTGTTCCTTCTGATAATATGACCAAAGTAGGAGAGATGAAGTCTGGCCATTCTCATTTCTAAGGAGCATTCTGGCTGCACTTCCTCCAAGACAGATTTGTTCATTCTTCTAGCAGTCCATGGTACATTCAATATTCTTTGCCAGTACATCAATTCAAATGCATCAATTCTTCCAAGCTCTTCCTTATTCATTGTTCAGCTTTCACATACTGAAAATATCATGACTTGGGTCAGAGCATCTTAATCTTCAAAGTGACATCTTTGCTCTTTAACACTATAATAATCTTTTGCAGCAGATTTCCCAGTGCAATATGTCCTCTGATTTCTTGACTGCTGCTTCCATGGGCATTGATTGTGGATCCAAGTAAAATGAAATCCCTGAAAATGTCAATCTTTTCTCTGTTTATCATGATGTTGCTTATCGGTCCAGTTGTGAGGATTTTTGTTTTCTTTATGTTGAAGTGTAACCCATATTGAAGACTATAGTGTTTGATCTTCATCAGTAACTGCTTGAAGTATTCTTCACTTTCAGAAAGTAAGGTTATGTCATCTGCATATTGCAGGTTGTTAATGAGTCTTCGTCCAATGCTGATGCCATGTTCTTCTTCATATAATCCAGCTTCTCAGATTATTTGCTCAGCATACATATTGGCTAAGTATGGTGAAAGGATACAACCTTGATGCACACCATTACTGATTTTAAACCATGCAGTATCTCCTTGTTCTGTTCAAACAACAACCTCTTGGTCTATGTACAGTTTCCTCATGAGCACAATTAAGTGTTCTGGAATTCCTATTCTTCTCAATGTTATCCATAATTTGTTATGATTCACAAGTCCAATACTTTTGCATAGTTAATAAAACACAGGTAAACATCTTTCTGGTATTCAGCCAAGATCCATCTGACATTAGCAATGATATCCCTTGTTCCAAGTCCTCTTCTGAATCTAGCTTGAATTTCTTGTAGTTCCCTGTCCATGTACTGCTGCAACCGTTTTTGAATTATCTTCAGCAAAATTTTACTTGCATGTGTTATTAATAATATGGTTTGATAATTTCCTTATCTGTTGGATCATCTTTCTTTGGAATGGGCAGAAATATGTATCTCTTCCAGTTGGTTGGCCAGGTATCTGTCTTCCAAGTATCTTGGCATAAATGAATGAATGCATCCAGCACTGTATCTGTTTGTTGAAACATCACAGTGGGTATCCCATCAATTCCTGGAGGTTTGTTTTTCACCAATGCCATCAGTGCACCTTGGACTTTTTTCAGCACCATGGATTCTTGGTCATATGCTACCTCTTGAAATGGTTGAACATCGACCAGTTATTTTCAGTACAGTGACACTGTGTATTCCTTCCATCTTCTTTTGGTGCTTCTTGAATCATTAAAAAACCCAAACTCATTGCCATCGAGTCAGATTTGACTCATAGCAACTCCTCCTTGGGTTTCCGAGGCAGTATCACTATGAAAGTAGATTGCCCAACCTTTCTTCTGAGGAGTGTCTGGTGGGTTTGAACTGCCAGCCTTCTGGTTAGCAGTCAAATGCTTTAGGCACTACACCACCAGAGGTCCGTCTTGCATCATTAGAATCCTTCAATACTGCACCTTGAGGCTTGAAGTTTGTCTTCAGTTCTTTCAGCTTGAGAACTGTCAAGCATGTTCTTCCCCTTTAATTTTCCAACTCCAGGTCTTTGCACACTTCATTGTAGTACTTTATTTTGTCTTCTTGAGCTGCCTTTGAAATTTTCCGTTTAGTTTTTTCACTTCATGACTTCTTCCCTGATGCACATCTTCCTTGATTTTAAATGCAGCATCCCCTTGTTCTGTTTGAACAACTGCCTCTTGGTCTATGTACAGGTTCCTCATGAATATAATTAAGTGTTCTGCAATTCCCATTAAGAGTCCCTTCTGTTATCCATGTTGCTCTTTTCTTTCTTTCTTATCTTTTTATTACCTTTTCCTTTCTCCATATATATGCTATCTTTGACGTCATCTCAAAAATCACCTGATTTTCAGTCACTGATGTTCAGTGCATCCAATCTTTTCTTCAAATGTCCTCTACATTCAGCTGGGATGTACTCAAGGTCACACTTTGTCTTTCATGGATTTGTTTTAATTTTCTTCTGCTTCAATTTAAATTTGCATATGAGCAATTGGTGCTCTGTTTTATAGTCAGCTCCTGGCTTTGTTCTGACTGATGATATTGGGCTTTTCCATCATCTTTTTCCACAAATATCATCAGTTTGATTCCTGTGTATTCCATCCATTGAGGTCCATATGCATTGTCAGTATTTATGTTGTTTTAAAAAGTATTTGCAATGAGTAATTTTTTGGCCATTCCAAATTCTGTTATGTAGTCTCCCACATCATTTCTTTCTGAGGCCATGTTTTCCAACTACTGATGCGTCTCCTTTTTTCCAACTCTCACATTCCAATCGTCAGTAATTACCAATACATATTGATTGCATATTTGGTCAATTTCAGACTTGTAAAGTTGGTAAAAATCTTCAATTTCTTCATCTTTTGCATTAGTAGTTGGTGTATAAATTTGAATAATTGAACAATTGTATTAACTGGTCTTCCTTGTAGATATGGATATTATCCTATTACTGACAACATTGAACTTCAGGACAGATTTTGATATGTACTTATTGATGATGAATATGATGCCATTCCTTTTTAATTTGTCGTTCCAGTCATAGTAGATCATATGATTATCTGATTCAAAATGGCCAATACCTGTCCATTTCAGCTCACCAATGCTTAGGATATCGATCTTTATGCATTCTACTTCATTTTTGATAACTTCCAGTTTTCCTAGAATCATACTCCATACATTCTACATTCCTATTATTAATGGGTGTTCGCAACTGTTTCTTTTCATTTTGAGTCATGCCACATCACATCAGCAAATGAAGGGCCAGAAAGCTTTACTCCATCCATGTCAATAAGGTTGTCTGTTCTTTGAGGAAGCAACTCTTCCCCAGTCATATTTTGAGTGCTTTCCAACTTGAGAGGGTCATCTTCTGTCACTATATCAGACAATGATTCCCTGCTATTCATGTTTTTCAATGGCCATTTTTTTTTTTTTTTTTTCCAGTAGTGCAGCTGGCCACATCCTTCTTTCTAGTCTGTCTTAGTCTGGAAGTTCCACTGAAATGTGTTCACTATGGGTGACCCTGCTGGTATTTGAAATACCGATGGCACAGTTTCCAGTATCACAGCAACATGCAGCCACCACAGAAGGACGAACTGACAGACGTATGATGGTTATATCTTCTAGGGAGACCATTTTCTTCTAGTTTACTCTAAATCATTGTGCATGATCTCAATCCTCTTGTTTGTCTGATAAGCAAACCCCTTGGCTTCTACCTAGTGTCTCCTAACAGACCACATCATGCTGGTTCTTAAAAAAAATTCTCTAACCCTCACACTCCTCTCCCTTCCATCTTTTCTCATACTTTAAAGAACTATTCCTTCTCATCTCCTCTGGATACCCTCAGTGTCCCTTCCTTATGAAAAGCATTGGAAGGCCCTTCTGGATTCATATCTCTTAATTTTTTTCAGAACAGACACAATGTTTTTCCCTTGCCTTGACATTCTTTCTGGCTTTGGTTGGGAGAGGATTATCCTATCTTGGTTCTCATACAACTGCATTAAAAACCCAGTGGGAGCTGGTTGTCTGCTTGGGCTCCAGTCCTGGCCTGACTCTTCCTCCTCTTGGCAGACTCCCTCCACTTCACACCTGAGGTGTGGTGACAGAGGTTTTGCTGCTGCTATCCCCATCTCTGCAAGCTGGGGTTGCCATGGAATCAGGCTGCTAAGTTCCAAGCCCTGAAAAGGCTGAATTCTGGCCTCTGGAACCAGGTTGGAGGCAGCCTGATTATAAGCGTGGTTCTGTGCAACTGATATACATTGCCCTGACTGCAAAGACCTAGACCTGGGCTGGGGGAAGACCCTGCAACTATACCGTGCTAGATCTATTGGTCCTCCTAGAAGATACTTAGGACCAAGGGAGTCATAAAAACAAACAAACAAACAAACAAACAAAAAACACTGATGTGAGGGGTTATTAATTTTTTTTCCCCATGAATGGATGGTCTCCTCTAAGAGAATGACTCTCCATTTCTAGTCCTACCTTCTTGCATCTTTACCACCTGCTGGACACTTACACCTGGGTGTCTTGCTTTCAAACAAAACTCATCATCTCTTCTCCAAAAAAAAAATCTGTCTCTTACTCCACAAATTTTTGGAAAAAATTTTTATTGTGATTTGGGTGAAAGTTTACAGAGCAAATTCACTTTCCATACAGCAGCTTACATATACTCTGTCTCATGGTATTGACTGCAGTTTCCCATGATGCAACAGCTCCTCTTCTATGTCCTCCCTCCCATGCACTCCTGCCCTCTGAGCTGTCTCCCTGTGCATACACAGACTTTCTATTCTCCCATGATTGATTTCTCCAAGGAGCATATCTACCTAATGTAAATGTTCAGCTCATATGCCTGTCTTTTGTTTGGCTGGAAGCCACAGGGGTGGGTTCAATTCCAGACCTGAAAGACAGCTAGGGGCCATCGTCTCAGGGGTTCCACCAGGCTCTATCAGACTGGCAAACCTGCTCCCCCCTCTTTTTTTTTTTTTATGATTTTGAGTTTTGTTCACATTATTCTCCCACTCTATCCAGGAGCTCTTACATAGATCTGCCTCCAAGTGGTTGACAGTGGTAGCAGGGCACAATCTAGTTCTTCTGGTCTCTTAGTCAGATAGGCTGAGAATCACATGGAGTATCAGTTGCTTTGACTAATTATTTCCATGAATCTTTGGTTTTCTTCATTCTTCTTTGCTCTGGACAAAGAGAGACCCATTGTTGCATCTAGATGGCCACTTGCAAGCTTCTAAGATCCCAGTTGCTACTCGCCAAAGTAGGATGTTCTCCATACTTGTTTGTGTTTATAAGTAATTCAACCTTTTTCCATTTTCCATAGATTTGAAAATATGAACTCATTAGGCTTTCTTGTCACCTCTGCACACACCAATTCCTTTTAAAGCCTTCTTTGACATGTCTCTCTTCTTATGCATTGAATTTACAGGTGATGAATAACAATAAATCAGAAATATGCTTTTAAGAAACATTTATGTACATATGTATATCTATCTATTTATATCTTCCATTATACAGAGATCCACCACTTGTCTGTCAATTTGTTGTACTATAGTAACTTGCATATTGCTGTGATGCTGGAAGTTATGCCATCAGTATTTCAAATACCAGGAGGGTCACCCATAGTGGACATGTTTCAGCAGAGCTTCCAGACTAAGACAGACTAGGAAGAAGGATCTACTGATCTATTAAAAAAAAAAAAAAAAGGCCAGTGGAAAACTTATGAATAGCAATGGAATATTTTTTAATATATAATGTTGCAAGATGAGCCCCTCAGGTTGGAAGATGCTCCAAATACAACTAGAGAAGATTTACCTCCTCAAAGTAGAGTTGACCTTAATGCTGTGGATGGGGTACAGCTTTCTGAACCTTCATTTACTGATGTGGCACACTCAAAATAAGAAGAAACAGCTGCAAACATCTATTAATAATTGGAAGGTGGAATATATGAAGTATTATTCTAGGAAAAGTAGAAGTTGTTAAAAATGAAATGGAACACAAAAAAATCAATATCCTAGGCATTAGTGAGCTGAAATGGACTGGTATTGGTCATTTTGATTTGTATTTGATTTGGACATAGAATCTTCTATGGGAATAAAAAATTAAAGAGGAATGGTGTCACATTCATTGCCAAAATGAGCATTTCATGTTCTATCCTGAAGTACAATGCTGTCAGTAGTAGGACAATATTCATACAGCTACAAGGAAGAGAAGTTAATATTACTATTATTCAAATTTATGCACCACCACTAATGCCAAAGAAGAAATTGAAGATTTTTAGTAACTTTTGCAGTCTGAAATTGATCACTCATGCTATCAAGATTCATTGATAATTACGAGTGATTAGAATGTGAAAATTGGAAAGGAAGAATTGGTAATTGGAAAACATGGCATTGGTGATGGAAACAATGACAGAGATCACATGATAGAATTTTGAAAGACCAACAAAGTATTCATTGCAAATAGCTGCTTTTTTTTTAACAACATACACAGTGACTATACATGTGGACCTTATACATGTGGATGGAATACATAGGAACCAAATGAACTACATCATGGAAAGAGGCTAAGGAGAAGTTCAATGTCATTAGAACAAGGCCAGGGGCTGACTGTAGAACAGACTATCAGTTACTCATATGCAAGTTCAAATTAAAGCTAAAGAAAATTAAAACAAGTCCACAAGAGCCAAAGTATGACCTTGAGTATATCCCACCTGAATTTAGAAGCTATCTCAAGATTAGATTTGTACACTAATGCAGAAGGAAATACGAGTCAAGGAATGACATCAAAGACATTGTACATGAAGAAAACAAAAGGTCATTAAAAAGACAGGAAAGGTAAGACCAAAATGGACATCACAAGAGACTCTGAAACTTTCTCTTGATTTCAGAGTATTTAAAGCAAATAGAAGATGGTATGGAAAAGGAGTGTAAGTCACGGATGTATTAACTTGGGTGAAGGGAAAGGTAAAGGCAAAGGCAATATACAATAAGGAGGAGGTCAGCCCAAAATGATCGAGGCAAAAGAAAACACTGGGAGGAGAAAAAGAGT
>NW_006922022.1:408727-417180 GCF_000298275.1 Orycteropus afer afer | reverse complement strand
GCAGTCAAATGCCTTAGGCGCTATGCCAACAGAGCTCCACAGTAGAGTATATAGGAGGCAAAGTTATGAAAACTTCTTAGCCATAACCAAACACCTTGAGATAATGAGTTGCTGGGCCTGGGGACAATCTTGGGGGACATTAAGGTCAACTGGCATAATATAGTCCATGTTTTGGTTACCTAGTGTCGCTCTAATAGAAATACCACAAATGGGATGTCTTTAACAAACAGGAGTTTATTCTCTTACAGTTACGGAGGCTAGAAGTCCGAGTTCAAAGTGCCAAGCTCTAGAGGCTGGGTGAAAGTCCCTTGACCTTGGGCTTCAGCCCTACCTCCTGCTCCTGGCCCACTGAAGCTGGAGGCACTCAGGCAACTGCTAGCTGCTGAGGCTGACAAACCCAAGATTGGCAAGTAAAAAGGCAGAGTGTCAGCATTACCAAACAACATAACAGGCCACTAATTCAAGTCCAGAAAAAGTCCCAAGATCAGCAGGGCATGGCAGGCTGCTGAACAATGGCTTAGCTACATGCAGGGTTCAAGTGTGCCAAAAAGCTGGAGACCTTCCTCAAAGTTGCTTCTTATATACTGGAAGCAGCCTACATCCCTAAGGCAGCTACTCAGATGCTCCAGTAGAGTCCACCATGGAGTTATTTACCAATATCCCCATGGGGAATACTACATCCAGCTGCCCAGCCACTCAACCAGGCCCAGCCAAGTTGACACACAACCTTAACTACTACATAGAGTAAATAGATGAGGCTGGTTATTACTGCTGACCACTCTGAAAGGGATGACAAATATCAGATCCTGGACAGAGTGAAAGAAAAATGTAGAACATTACTAAAAATAATAAAAAAGAGCAGGTTCACTGGTCTACCAGAAATTAGTAGAACCACTGAGACTATATGGCCTTAAGACACTGTTCAGATATGGAACTGAACACACACCCATGGTTCAACTTTCAGCCAAATAATAGACAAGTCTATAAGGTGAAAAATAACGCCAGGGAGGTATGCACAATCCTTAGAACAATCAAACATTCAAGATCAAAAGAGGAGCATTTACCCAGGGATAAAGCTCAGAAGGCAGGAAGGTAGAGGATAGAGGAGGAATAGATATGGGAAACCCAAGGAGGATATGGGAAAAGTGTTATTACATTGATGGGATTACAATCAATGTCATAAAATAAAATGTATATGAATTGTTGAATGGAAAACCAATTTGCTCTGTCAACTTTCAACAAAATCATAATAACAAGTTATATATAGATACATAATGGAAGAAATTATGACATAAAAGAGCTGAACAGAATATTTAGAAGGATGACTGAAGAAGAAAAAGTAAAATATGAGAATGAGATACAGAAAGATCTGGAGTTAGAAGACGCTCAGTATTTCTCAAACTGAAAGAACGGAAGAAAAAAATTCAAGACTCAAGTTGCAATATTAAAGGATTCTGTGGAGACTTCTAGTATGATGGCAGAATAGGCAGACAAGCTACACAGACCCTGTTCAACAAAGAAAAGAGAAACCAATTGACACAGTTACATAAGATAATCCTGGAGCCTTGAGTTTTGAAAGGAAGGATACAGAGGGGAAGGGGATTAATCACCAACTAGTAGAAGAACCTGAATGAAAACAGTGAGAAAGGAGACAAACAGAGCTGCGGACTGTCAGCTGTCCTGATGGCGTGGAGAGGCTGAATATATCCATGTGGTGTTAAGACCTGAGAATTAACCTAAACTTTGGCCCTACTCACCAAGGGCTGCATGGACTACTGCACAGGTAGCTGAAGACTGAAAAGAGAAACAGCAAAGGAGAAGAAAAACTGAGCTGTGGACTTTTGGCTGTGTGGAGGTCACAGCTATTTTGAATTTTTAAAAGCAGTAGCCATTTTGAATATTTAAAGTGACAGCATTCCTGTTTGGATTTCAGGGACCTAAGACTAGGCTCTGCCTGCCAAAGACAACACAGACATATGGGAGGCTGACAACTGGAAAGGAGACAGGTAGTGAGTGCATAGTTGGTGCTGCCAACTAGCAAATAGAGGAGCTCAGTACCCTGCTTACTCAGATAAATCCCAACAGAACAAAGAAAATGAAAATCTTGGGCTAATCACTCCAACATACAATCACCAATTAAATATAAACATAAAAATGTCACAATGTCTCAGAGACAACAGGCCATAATAGTCCACAAAAAAGAAGCAAGATAAAGTGGTAGAAACAAGGGACCAGGATACAGACATAGAATGCATCATTGAGGAAGAAGCAGCATTGGAACTCCAAGATAAGGAATTCAAAACAATTGTATTTAGGTACCTTCAATGGATTGAGAGACAGATAAAGGAAAACACTGACAAAACTGAGGAAAACACAGAGAAAACCCTAGAACAATTTTGGAAGACAATAAAAGAACAAAATGACAAAATAAATGAAAAATTAGAAAGGAATCAAAATAGAAATAGAAATCCAGAAGATTAATACTAAATTCTCAGAAACAATAAAATGTCAAATGGGCAAAGAGTAGAATTAAATCAATGGAAGACAGAATTAGTGAAATTGAAGACAAATACCTCAATACTTCTTTGGAAAGGGATCAATCAGAAAAAAAGATCCAAACAAAATGAAGAAAGCCTAAAGTTTGTATGGTATACCATCAAAAGGAATAACCTATATGTAATCAGAATTCCAGAACAGGAAGAGAACAATAAAATCACAGAGAAAATTGTCAAAGATTTGTTGGAAGGGAATTTTCCTGATATGATGAAAGATGAGAATACAACCATTTAAGAAGTCCAATGAAACCCAAACAGGAAAGACCCCAAAAGAAAATCACCAAGACATTTCATCATCAAACTCACCAAAACGAAAGACAAAGAAAAAATCCTGAAAGCAGCATGGGAAAAACAAAAAGTTACCTACAAAGTGCAACCAATAAGACTAAGCTCTGGTTTCTCAGCAGAAACAATGTAAGCAGGAAGGCAATGGGATGGTATATATAACACCCTGAAAGAAAAAATATTCCCACCAAGAATTATATACCTGGCAAAATTGTCCCTCAAATATGATGGTGAAATTAGGACATTTCCAGGTAAGCAGAAATTAAAGGAATTTGTTAAAACCAGACCAACCTTACAAGAGATGCTAAAGGGAGTCCTTTGGACAGAGAACCAATAATAGCAAACAACAACCAACCATTAACACGCGATGACATAACCCAGAAACCAACTCAGTTATGGAAGTATCCAAAGTAAAGAAGCCTACAAGATTGTAAAGAGGGAACCAGAGACATCAACTGGCTAATGAGGACAATTACAAACCAAAAAGACTGAAAAAAATTGTGTAGTTACAGAATTTCTAAATGGTAAGGAAGTCAAGACAATTACAAGGTAGAATGGACTGTACTAAAAAGGGAAGAAAATTATAAATCACAGGGTAAACTCAAAGAAAAATGACAAACATTCACATCAAACTAAAAAAGAGGACACGCACAGATACTTAGCAAATACTAATACAATAGCAATGAAGGAAGTTATAACATGATTCATAAAACTAGCTCAGCACAGAAAATTATATGGAACACATAAAGCAGTAACATCACGAAAAACACAAAACAAAAGAGCAGCAACAAATTCATGCTTGTCAATAATTGCATTGAATGTGGATTAAATGTACCACTCAAGAGACGGAGAGTTGCATACTGGATAAGAAAACCCATCAATATGCTGTCTACAAGAGACTCACCTTAGAGAGAGACACAAATAGATTAAAAATCAAAGGTTGGGAAAAGGTATATCAAGCTAATGGTAACCAAAAAAGAGCAGGAGTGGCAATAGTAATTTCTGATAAAATTGACTTTAAGAAAAAACTACCATAAGAGACAAGGAAGGACTTTATATAATGATTAAAGGATTGATTGAACAAGAGGAGATAACTATAAATATCTAAGCACCCAATGAAAGAGCCCCAAAATACATAAATCAGTCTTCAACAGAATTGAAAAGACAAATAGATTACTCCACAGTCAGAGTAGACTTTAATACACCACTTTTAATGAAAGAGAGAACAACTGGAAAGAAACTCAACAAAGACACAGAAGAACTAAAAAATACAATCCACCAACTTGACCTTATAGATATCTACAGAGCACTTCACCCAACAACAGCACAATATACATTCTTTTCCAGTGCACATGGAACATTCTCCAGGATAGACCATATGTTAGGCCACAAAAGAAGCCTTAATAAATTTAAAAACACTGAAATACTGCAAAGCATCTTCTCAGATCACAATGCTATCAGATTAGAAATCAAAAATAGGAAGATCAATTGAAAAAGAGCAGACAAATGAAAACTGAACAACACCCTCCTTGAAAACCACTGGGTAATAGAAGAAATAAAAGAAATAGAAGACCTGACATCAATCCTACTCAAGTTATTCCAGGAAATATAAAAAGACGGAATCTTTCCAAATTCATTTTATGAAGCAAACATAACCTTGATACCAAAACCAGGCAAAGACATCACTAAAAATGAAAACTACAGACCAACATCCCTCATGAATATGGATGCAAAAATCTTCAACAAAATCCTAGCCAATAGACTCCAACAATATATCAAAAAAAATAATACATTATGACAAAGTGGGGTTCACACCAAGTAGGCAAGGATGATTCAACATTAGAAAAACAATCAATGTCATTCATCGCACAAATAAAACAAAGGAAAAGATCCACATGACTATATCATTTGATACAGAAAAGGCATTTGATAAAATCCAACACCCATCACACCCATTCCTGATCAAAACTCTTAGCAAAGTAGGAATAGAAGGGAAATTCCTCAACATAATAAAGGGCAAAACCAACAGCCAAAATTATTCTCAATGAAGAGAGACTGAAACCGTTCCCCTTATGGACATGGACAGGAACCAGACAAGGTTGCCCTCTATCACCACTTCTATTCAACATTGTACTGGAAGTCCTAGCCAGGTCAATAATGCAAGAAAGGGAAATCAAAGGCATCCAAATTTGTAAGGAAGAAGTCAAACTATCCCTATGTGCTGATGATATGACCCTATACCTAGAAAACCCAAGAGACTCAGTCAAAATTCTACTGGAACTAATTGAGAGATTTAGCATCATGGCAGGACACAAGATCAACATCCAAAAATTGGTTGGATTCCTCTACACAGCAAAGAGATTGCTGAAAAGGACATAAGAAAATCAATACCATTTACAATTGTTGTTGTTGTTAGGTGCTGCCGACTTGTCTCTGACTCATAGCGACCCTATGCACAGAAGAACAAAATACCACCCGGTCCCGCACCAACTTCACAATCTCTGCTATACTTGAGCCCATCGCGGCAGCCACCGTATAAATCCATCTTGTTGAGGCTTTCCCCTCTTTCATTGACCCTTCACCTTACCAACCATGACATCTTTCTCCAAGGAATGGTCCCTTCTGACAACATGACCAAAGTAGGTGAGATGAAGTCTGGCCATACTCTCTTCCAAGAAGCCTTCTGGATGCACTTACTGCACAGATGGATTTGTTAGTTCTTTTAGCAGTCTGTGGTACTTTCAGCATTCTTCGCCAGCCTACATCTCAAAAGCATCAATTCTTCTTTGGTTTTTCTTATTCATTGTCCAGTTCTCACATGCATATGAGGTGATTTATAGTAACTACCCCCAAAATAAAATACTTGGGAATAAATGTCACTAGGGACACAAAATATCTGTATAAAGAAAGCTACAAAACACTACTTCAAGACACTGTAAGGGGGAACTCTGGTAAGATGGTGGAATAAGCAGAAAGACTGCACAGACCCTCTTCAACAAAGAAAAGGGGAACTAATTAACATAGATACAGAAGATAATCCTGGACCCTTGAGCTTTGAAGGGAAGGATATAGAAGTGGACTAAACTCCAACTAGTAGAAGAATTTACATGAAAACACCAATAAAGGAGACATATGGAACTGCGGTCTGGCAGTGATCCTGATGGCACAGAGAACTTGGATATTGCTGAGTGTGTTAGGACCGAAGGATTAACCCAAAAGTCAACCCTACTAGCCAGGGAATACATGGAGGACTGCTCTGGAAAGCAGTGAATAGGAAGGCAGGCTGAGCTGTGGACATTTGCTTGTCTGGAGGGTGCAGCCATTTGAATGTTTATAAGCGGTTTGACCATTTTGGATATTTAAAGTGACAGCATTCTCCCAGATTCCAGGGACTTACGAACATGCTTCACTTGCCGGGAACCACAACAACATTGCAGACGCCGACAACTGGAAAGATGTGACATTCCCCTTGTTACTCTTATACCCCACACCCTCTTGGTGAATGGAGGGGTGGCCATCTCTCATTCCTACCCACCTTCAAGTCTGGCAGGAATTCCATCCCAATCTGTGTGCTCTGATGGAGCCTGGGTGCCCTTTCCTGACTTTTTTTTTTTCCTTTTTAATTTGTTTGTTTTAAAACTACTACTACTATTATTACTTTTGTTCTTTTTATTATTATCTTTATTCTTCCCTTCCCAGGTTCTAGTTTTCAGCTTTTTCTCTTTTCCCTGCTCCTGGTTCCATTTTTTTTTCTTTCTCATGGTTAACCCCATTCCTTGTTTTCCTTTTTGCATTTTTCCCATTTTTTCTTCATTATTCTCTGTCTCTAACTTTTCTCTTATTGCCCTCTCCCAAGATATTGCAGTTTTTCCCCCCACATTTTTTCTCTTTTTGGTTATTGTTCCTGTGTGATTACACAGTGCATTTTTTTGTCCATTTGCTTTTACTATTTTGATCGTTTTCAATTGTTATTTTTGTCTAACTGAGTGGCAGACAGCAACATTCCCCATATGACACAACTACACTCACACCTCCTTCAGCTTCACTTACTGAGTGAGAGCCACTCTTCTTTCTCCATCAATGGACCAATGATAAACAACCACCAAGAATAGCCTGACTTACCCTTAGCAGCTCTTCACAAACAGTTAACAGAGATGTAAATACAGCAATGTCACAATGTGTCAGAGACAACAGAACATCACAGTCCACACAAAGAAGCAAGATAAAGTGGTAGAAACAAGGGAGCAGGATACAGACCCAAAACACATCCCTGAAGAAGCAGCAGCATTGGAACTATCTGATAAGGAATTCAAAAGAATTAAATTTAGGTATCTTCAAAGAATTGAGAGACAGATGAAGGAAAACATACAAAACCCTAGAAGAATTTTGGAAGAAAATACAAGAACAAAATGAAAAATTAGAAGTGATTCAAACTCTACAGATAGAAATTCAGAAGATTAATACTAAACTGTCAGAAATAGATAACACATTGGAAGGGAAAAGGAGTAACATTCATGCAATGGAAGAGAGAATTAATGAGATTGAAGACAAATACCTGAATACTTCTTTGAAAAGGGATGAATCAGAAAAAAGATCAAAACAAAATGAAGAAAGCCTGAGGTTCATGTGGGATACCATCAAAAGGAATAACCTACATGTCATTGGAATTCCAGAACAGGAAGAGAAAAATGAAACCACTGAGAAAATTGTCCAAGATTTGTTGGAAGACAACTTTCCTGATACAATGAAAGATGAGAATATATCCATCCAGGATGTCCAATGAACCCCAAACAGGATGGACCCCAAAAGAAAATCACCAAGACATATTATCATCAAACTCATCAAAACCAAAGACAAAGAGAAAATCCTGAAAGCAACATGGGAAAAGCAAAAAGTTACTTACAAAGGACAACCAGTAAGAATAAGCTCAGATTTCTCAGCAGAAACCATGCAAGTGAGAAGGCAATGGGAGGGTATATATAAAACCCTGAAAGAGAAAAATTTTCAACGAAGAATAATATACCCACCATAATTGTCCCTCAAATATGGTGGTGAAATTAGGAGATTCCCAGATAAACAGAATCTAAAGGAATTTGTTAAAACCAGACCAACCTTACAAGAGATGCTAAAGGGAGTTCTTTGAACAGAGAACTAAAACTAGCAAACAGCACTCGACCATTAATACACAAGATGACATAACCCAGAGATCGCAGCTATGGACATAGCCAAAGTAAAATGGGCTTACAAGATTGTAAACCAGGAACCAGAGATATCAATTGACAAACGAGGACAACTACAAACCAAAAAGAGGGAAAATTCTGTGGAGTTACAGAACTTCTAAATGGCGAGGAAGTCAAGAGAGTTGCGAGATAGAATGGACTGTTCTAAACTTGGGGAGAAAATTATAAATCACAAGGTATCCTCAAAGAAAAATGATAAATCTTCACATCACAATAAAAAAGAGGACAAGTACAAATATTCAGCAAATACTATAACTACAGCAACAAAGGAAATGATAACACGATCCATAAACATAATGAGCTCATAACAGAAAATAATAGGGAACAAAGAAACCAGAGACACCATGAAAAAACACATAACAAAATGACAGCA
>NW_006922022.1:406854-408481 GCF_000298275.1 Orycteropus afer afer | reverse complement strand
AAACCATCAGATGAGACAAAGAAGAACATTATATAATGATTAAAGGATCAATTGAACAAGAAAATATAACCATAATAAATATATATGGGCTCAATGAAAGAGCCCCAAAATACATAAATCTGACTTTAAAAGAGTTGAAAAAGGAAATAGATGACTCCACCCTCATAGTAGGAGACTTTAATATACCACTTTCAATGAAAGACAGAACAACTGGAAAGAAAATCAACAAAGATGCAGAAAAGCTACACAATACAATCCACCAACTTGACCTTACAGACATCTACAGAGCACTTCACCCGACAACAGCACAATTATACATTCTTTTCCAGTGCACATGGAACATTCTCCATAAAGCAAGCCTTCCTAAATTTAAAAACCCTGAAATACTGCAAAGCATCTTCTTAGATCACAGTGCTATCAAATTAGAAATCAATAATAGGAAGATCAATGGAAAAAGAGTAAACACATGGGAACTGAACAACACCCTCCTTAAGAAAGACTGAGTGAGAGAAGAAATAAAAACTGAAATTCAAAAATTCCTTGAATCTAATGAGAATGAAATCACAACATACCAAAATCTTTGGGACACAGCAAAAGCGGTGATCAGAAGCCAATTTATAGCAATAAATGCACACATCAAAAAGGAAGAAAGAGCCAAAACCAACACTTTAATCCAGTTTCTCTAACAATTACAAAAAGAACAATAAGAAAAGCCTATCTATAGCCACCAGAAGAAAGGGAATAATAAAGAGTCGAGCAGAAATCAATGAAACAGAAAATAGACAATAGAAAAAGTCAGTAAGACTAGAAGTTTGTTTTTTGAAATGATTAATAAAATTGACAAACCACTGGCAAATTTAACAAAGGAAAAGAGGGAGAGAATACAAACAACACAAATAAGAAACAAAATGGGTGACATCACAAGAGAATCAACTGAAATAAAAAGGATCATATCAGGATATTATGAAGAACTGTTCTCCAACAAATTTGAAAATCTGGAAGAAATTGACAGATTTTTAGAAACACCATTTACCTAAACTAACACAGACTGATATGGAAAAGTGGAACGGATCCATAACAAAAGAGGAAATTGAACAGGTCATCAAAAAATTGCCAACAAAAAAAATCCTGGCCCAGATGGTTTCACCATAGAATTCTCCCAAACATTCAGAGAAGAACTGACACCATTCCTACTCAAACTATTCCAAAATATAGAAAAGGATGGAATCCTCTCTAACTCATTTTATGAAGCAAGCAACACCTTGATACCAAAACCAGGCAAGACAGCACTCAAAAGGAAAACTACAGACCAATATCCCTCATGAATATAGATGCAAAAATCTTCAATAAAATCCTAGCCAATAGAGTCCAACAACATATCAAGAAAATCATTCGTTATATGACCAAATGGGGTTCATATCAGTTATGCAAGAATGGTTCAACATTAGAAACAATCAAGGTCCTCCACCATATAAATAAAAAAGAAAAAGAACCACATGATCATATCAATTGCTGCAGAAAAAGGCATTTGATAAAATCCAACACCCATTCCTGAACAAAACTCTCAGCAAAATAGGAATAGAAGGGACATTCCTCAACATAATAAAGGGCATCTATGCAAAACCAA
>NW_006922022.1:404249-406044 GCF_000298275.1 Orycteropus afer afer | reverse complement strand
ATCTACATAAATGGAAGAACATACCATGCTCGTGGATAGGAAGATTGAACATTGTGAAAATGTCAATTCTACCCAAAGCAATCTATACATTCAATGTAATCCCAATCCAGATTCCATCAACAATTCTTTAAGGATATGGCAAAACCAATCACTAACTTTATATGGAAAGGAAAGAGACCTTGGATAAGCAAAGCACTATTGAAGAAGCACAACCAAGTAGGAGGTCTCACTCTGCCAGATCTCAAAACTTATTATACAGCCACAGTAGTCAAAACTGCCCGGTATTGATATGACAGACACATTGACCAATGGAATAGAATTGAGAACCCAGAAATAGATCCATCGACCTATGGTCAACTGATCTTTGACAAAGGGCAAAAATCCATTAAATGGTGAAGAGAATGTTTGTTTAATAAATGGTGCTGGCAAAATTGGATGTCCATTTGCAGAAAAATGAAACAAGATCTGTACCTCACACCATTCACAAAAACTAACTCCAGACGGATCAAAAACTTAAATGTGAAACCTCAAGATATAAAGTTCCTCGAAGAAAAACTAGAGGCCAATTTAGGGGCCCTAATATATGGCATACATAGACTATCAAGCATAATCCAAAATGCACAAACAGCAGAAGAGAAAATAGATGAATGGGACCTTCTAAAAATTAAATTTTTGTGTGCTTCCAAAGACTTCTCCAAAAGAGTCAAAAGAAAACATACAGATTGGGAAAAAATATTCGGCAAAGACATATCTGACAAGGGACTTATCTCTAAAATTTGCAGAAAACTCCAATACCTCAACAGCAAAAAGACAATCCAATTCAAAAATGGGCACAAGATATGAATAGACACTTCATCAAAGAGGATATTCAGGTGGCCAACAAACACATGAAGAAATGTTCACAATCATTAGCTATTAGGCAGGTGCAAATGAAAACAAAAATGAGATACCATCTTCCCCTAGCACTAATAGCAAAGTTCAACAAGACAGAAAATAATAAATGCTTGCAACGATGTAGGAACTCTGGTAACGTAGTGCCTAAGGCATTTGACTGCTAACCAGAAGGACAAATATTGTACTAGCTCATCAATGTAAAAGGTGAAGGAAAGGTTTATATATGGAAGGAAACTTTCTTTGTTGGTACCAGGAATGGGAGGGGAGGGGCAGAAACACTGCAAAAATAAATAAATAAATAGATAGATAGATAGATAGATAAAGAGGCAATAAAATAAAATGTTCCTTGTTCATTATAGCTCAAAAAAAAAAAAAGAGAAAAGAAGATTCTATGGGCAAAATATTGAACAATATAGGAAGAAGAAAGAGGAAGAAATACATAGAATCACTGTACCAGAAAGAATTGGTCAATGTTCACCGAGTTGATCAAGAACTCTCGGTATTGAAGAAAGAAGTCCAGGCTGCACTGAAGGCATTGGCAAAAAACAAGACTCCAGGAACTGACGCATTGCGACTTAAGATGTTTCATCAAATGGAGGTGCAAAAAGGGCAAGGAGGCCACATGTTCTGACTGCCTCTAATCCCACAAGAGGAAGACAGAACCACCACTAATAACCCAAGGGCTATTCCTATAAGGCCAGACATGCTGCCTCTCTCCAGCTCTTTCACCAACCGTTCCTCCCAAAGCACCCACCACCTTTCTCCTGGGTTCGATAATTCACTGCAGTGGCCACACAGAACTCACAGATTATGGAGTTTATTAGGGAAGCACCAGGCTACAATTCAAGTTCAGGAAAAATGCTCAGTCTCTCTCCCAGCCCACTGTCTCTCAGCCAAGTCT
>NW_006922022.1:399482-404144 GCF_000298275.1 Orycteropus afer afer | reverse complement strand
AATCATAGCATCAGAACTCTAAGCACCTGAGAGAGAGTGGGCACCTCCCAGAACATTGTTTTGTGCCACTCCCAACAGAAATACTCCAGGTGGACAACTTCAGCAATCAGGAGCTCCTCAGTTGCTCATAGCAAATCCCACCTTGGATTTTACAAAGACTTATGGGTAGAAAAGTCGCACTAAGTAACTTACCACACCACAGGAGGCAACACTGGAAATGCTAACTTATCTATGACAAGAGATCCAGAAGATAGCTCACTAGCCAACTGACTTGAAGTGATCCATATTTGTGCCCATTACAAAATAAAGGTGATCCAACAGAATGCAGACATTATAAAAAAAATTCATTAATATCACATGCAAGTAAAATTTTGCTGAAAATAATTCAAAAACAGTTGCAGCAGTACATTGAATTTTGAACCACATTTAGAAGAGGATACCGATTGTGGGATATCACTGCTGATGTAAAATGGATCTTGGTTGAAAGTAGAAAATGCCAGAAAGATTTTTCGTTTTTTTGACTATGTAAAGACATTGTACTGTGTGGATCATAAGAAACTGTGAGTATGCACTCCCATGTTCATATTGGCAGCACTATTTACAATAGCAAAATATGGAAACAACCTACATGCCCAACAGCAGAAGAATGGATAACCAAACTATGGTAATACACACAATGGAATGTGATGCAACACTGAAGAATTATGTAGAATCTGCAAAACGCTGCATTGTGAAGAAAGGGAATTCCAGAATACTTAATTGTGGTCATGTAGAACTTGTGGATAGACCAAGAGGCAGTTTTTCAAAAAGAACAGGCGACACTGCATGGTTTAAAATCAGGGAAGATGTGTATCAGGGTTGTATCCTTTCACCATACTTATTCAATCTGTATGCTGAATAAACAATCTGAGAAGCTGGACTATATGAAGAAAAGTGTGGCATCAGGATTGGAGGACACCTCATTAACAACCTGAGATATACAAATGAAACAACCTTGCTTGTTGAACATGAAGATAACTTGAAGCACTTACTGATGAAGATCAAAGACTACAGCACTCAGTATGGATTATACTTCAACATAAAGAAAACAAACATCTTCACAACTGGACCAATAAGTGTCATCATGATAAATGGAGAAAATATTGAAGTTGTCAAGGATTTACTTTTACCTTAGATACACACTTAATGCCCAAGGAAGCAGCAGTCAAGAATTGAAATGACATATTGCTTGGCGCAAATCAGCTGCAAAAGAGTTCTTTAAAGTATTAAACAACAAAGACATCATTTTGAAGACTAAGGTATGCCTGACCCAAGCCATGGTATTTTCAGTTGCTTCATATACGTGTGAAAGGCAGACAATAAATAAAGAAGACCAAAGAAGAGTTGATGCCTTTGAATTATTATATTGGTGAAGAATATAAAATATACCATAAACTGACAGAAGACTAAACAAATCTCTCTTGGAAAAATACAGCCAGAAAGATATTTAGAAGCAAGGATTGTGAGACTTCATCTTACATACTTTGGACATGTTATTAGGAGGAAAGAGTCTGTGGAGAAGGCCACCATGCTTGGTAAAGTAGATGGCCAGCAATAAAAGAAGAGCCCCAATGAGATGAATTGACACAGTGGCTGTGACAATAGGTTCAAATATAGCAATGATGTGAGGATGGCACTAGACTGGGCAGTCTAGTTGTACTTTTCAATCTGTTGTACATTGGGTCACTATGACTTGGAACCACCTCAACAGCACATAGTAACAATAACATACAAAGATAGGAGTCCCTGGGTGGTACAAATAGTTAAGTGCTCTATACTAGTAGAAATATTAGCAGTTCAAATCCACACAGAGGCATCTCAGAAGATAGGCTTGCCAATCTGCTTTGGAAAGATCACAGCCTTGAGAACCCTACGTAGCAGTTCTTTTCTGCACACATGGGTTCACCATGAGTCAGAGTTGACTTTATGGCAACCAAAAACAACACACAAAGACATACATACTGTAGTACTGTTTGCTCAAGTCAATACTGTGTCCAAAATCTTTGATGAATTCTCAATGCTTAAAAAATGAAAAGCTAGCTCTTGATTTCACATTCAAAACTCATCACATCCATTCTTTGGTAATACCACTTTTATTTCTGCTCTATTGCATAGGAGGAATTTGTTTCTTCTGCTAACTAAATTGCTTCATTTTTCGTGTATTCAACAAACATTAACTGAACTCTAAAGATGGTGCATTCTTTAAGCACCATTTGTAAAACATGCCATAAACATTTCTGCTTCCTGGCTTTGTTCAAATTGTCCCCTGCCTGGCATGCCAGATTCTCCACCTGTTTTTTACCCTATACTTACTTCAAGTGTTATCTCCTTTTCCAAAAGCTTTGCAGGCAGCTGCTGGTCTCCAGCTTCCCCTGTTGTCTTTGAACCTTTATTTTTCCCAGAACCTATATTACTCCTGTACCTATATATAGCTCTGATGGCATAGTGGGTAAGACGTTTCTCTGCTAACCTGAAGGTTGGTGGTTCAAACCCACCAGCTGCTCCTTGGGAGGAAATGAGGCAATCTACTTCTGTAAAGATTTATAGCCTTGAAAATCCAATATGGGTCGCTATGAATCAGAATTGCCTTGACGGCAGTGGGTCTTTTTTTTTTTTTTGGTTATATTACTCCTGGGTACCTCCCTACCATTATTCCCCTTTCGTGTGTCCTTTTGTTTAAGTAGACTTTATGTTAGTATTTTCTTAACTTACATGTCTCTAAAAAAGATGAGAGGTTTTTTTAGGTCAAAAGTTCTCAAAGTTTGTTCCTGAATCAATATCAGCTTCACCTGTTAGAAATCCAAAATTTTAGGCCCTGTACCTGACCTACTGAATTAAAATTCTGGGATGAGACCTAGCAGTCTGTTTTAACAGGCCCTCCAGTAATTCTGATGCTCCCTGAAGTTTGAGAACCACAACTCTAGGTTGTGGACGCAAGATGTGCAAGGGTTGGACTGTCTGCTTATTCCCTGGGTTTACTGCAAGATATTTGGATCTCTTCTCTTTCTGAAGAATTTTCTGAGTGGTGCAAACAACTTAATGCTCAGCTGCTAACCAAAAGATTGGAAATTTGAGTCGACCCAGAGGTGCCTCAGAAGGAAGGCCTGGCAATCTACTTCTAAAAAATCAGCCATTAGAAACCTTATGTGCCACAGTTCTATTCTGACATACATGGGGTCACTATGAGTTGAAATTCACTTGACAGCAACTGGGTTAGTTCTCTTTCTGATGGTGTGTTTGATAGCCTTTGCAAAAACACTAAGGCTTCATGTACATATGCTATTATTTATTTTTACCACGTCAATTTATTTTGTATATCATTATTTTATTACAAAAAAGAGATATGGAGATTATTTATATGATGAAAGATTTCAAAACTTCAGTGAAGTGGGCAGCTATATGTGATGCCATTTCAATAGTGGTTTACTTCAGTCTATGTATTTCCCAAGAATGCCACCATCTCTAAGTAAGAAATAATCCTTGTTGTGTATAACTACTCTGGTGCCTCCATACTGGGAGAAAAAATTTGTCTCCAACTTTCACTTTAACTGGTTGAATCTCTCCACCCTTTCTTTTAGACCCGCATCTAACAACTATTACTGTACTTGGAGTACTTTTCCTTGAGATTTTTCTGGAAGCATAATGCTTCCTTTGGTTTCAGTTTCAGTTGCATTCTTTTCCACCAATACTTGAAATAAGAGGGGAAGAACCTCTAAATTTCTATCCTGCCATGATTCTGGTAGCTACAGGTAGTACTCCTCTCTTGCTATGCTGCAATAAGCAGTGACCCACATTCTGACCCTTGAGACATGTGGAACACCCTATCAATTCTTTAAATTTTACTATAATCAAATAAATGATGTTGTGTTGTTGTTAGGTGCCATTCAGTTGGTTCTGGCTCATAGAGACCCTGTGTACGACTGAATGAAATACTGCCTGGCCCTGGGCTATTCTCACAATCATTGCTATATTGAGCCCATCGTTGCAGCTACTGTGTCACTCCATCTCATTAAGAATCTTCCCCTCTTTTGCTGGCCCTCTGCTTTACCAAGCATGCTTTACTTTCTCCAGGGACTGGTCCCTCTGACAACATGACCGAAGTAGGTGAGATGAAGTCTGGCCGTTCTCGTGTCTAAGGAGCATTCTGTCTGTACTTCTTCCAAGACAGATTTGTTTGTTCTTCTGGCAGTCCATGGTAGATTTAATATTCTTTGCCAACATCATAATTCAAAGGCATTAATTCTTCTTAAATCTTCCTCATTCATTGTCCACCTTTCCCATTCACATAAGGTGAGTGAATGTACCATGGCTTGGGTCAGGCATACCTTAGTCCTCAGAGTGACAGCTTTGTTTTTTTAACACTTTCAAGAGATTTTATGCAGCATATTTGCCTAATGGAATAATGTATCATTTAATTTGTTGACAGCTACTTCCATGAGTGTTGATTGTGTATCCAGGTTGTTCTGGTTACCTAGTGCCACTCTGACAGAAATATACCACAAATGGGATGGCTTGAACAAACAAGAGTTTATTCTCTTACAGTTTGGAGGCTTTAAGTCTGAGTTCAAAGTGCCAGGCTCTAGGGGCTAGGTGAAAGCCCCTCAGCCGTGGGCTTCAGCTCTG
>NW_006922022.1:386303-398967 GCF_000298275.1 Orycteropus afer afer | reverse complement strand
GGTGGCCTAGTGCCTAAGGCATTTTACTGCTAACGAAAAGGCTGGCAGTTCAAACCCACCAGCCATTTCAAACCCACCAGCCACTCCTCAGAAGGAAAATTGGGCAATCAATTCCACAGAGATACTGCCTCGGAAACCCAAGGAGGGGTCATTATGAGTTGGAACCTAACTGACGGCATTTTTTTTTTTTTTAAATCCATACTGAAAGCTATAGTCTTTGATTTTCATTATGCTTCAAGTTTTCTCCACTTTCAGCAAGCAAAGTTGTGTCACCTGTATGTTGTAGATTGTTAATGAGTCTTTCTCCAATTCTGATACTGCTGCATTCTTCATATAGTCCAGCTTCTTAGATTATTTCCTCAGCATACTTATTGAATAAATATAATGAAAGGATGTAACCCTGACACATATCTGTCCTGATTTTAAGCCATATAGTATCCTCTTCTGTTTGAAGGACTGCCTCTTGCTCTATGTTCAGTTTTCACATGAGCACTTAAGTGTTCTAGAATTCCTATTATTCATGTTATCCATAATTTTTTATGATCTACCTAGTAGAATCCTTTTGCATAATAATAAGCACAGTTAAATATCTTTATCTTATTCACTCCTTTAACCAAACACCAAAGATGATAACATAGACAGTAGGAAGAAAGGAAAGAAAGAGGAGACCAATATGCAAAAGTTGCTATAGTTCTAGTATCTCTGAGCATCCTGGCAGCAAGTGATAAAAGGGAAGCATGATGTCATGTTGCTCCCTTTGTACCAGAGGAGATCAAAATTCTATAACTAACTTCCAGTAGAAATTTCTCACGTGGAACCTTATAGAGGGGTCATTTAGAGAGATAAAATAAGATCCTCAGCGAGGATTTTATAACATGCAGCAATGGTTCTCACATGACTGGTTTATGTTTATTATCGCCATTATACAAAGTGCGCCAATGCTTAGCATGCAAGAAATAGGAACTATTAGTAAACCTGGGACAAGAGTTCATTCTGTCATTTCTCATAATTTCATGATTTGAAGGGAGGACTTAATTTTTTCCAACAAGTTAGTCACCAAGGAAAGAACATGGAACAATGTATTGGATTGTAATGGGCAAGAGAGATGTGAGAAAGGTAGGCCATTATTCCCAGGAAAGAATAAACTTCTTAAGGAGGGCATCCCTGTGAGAGGTCCAGGCCCCATCAGACTGAACACAAGGTCACTCTTGATCTAGGTGAGTTTAGGCTGGAGCATGATGTTCCACATCCAGCATAGTACTGAGGACAAATGCAATGAAATGACATTTGATCTTGATGGCGAAGAGTCTATGAAATGGGACAAATATCTCCGACGTATGTCTATTGTGGAGAACAGTTTACAAGAAGACAAGACCGTTTATCTTGGGTGGATGTTTTTATGGTGGTTGATAATAAAGGACAAACAAGACTTTTCTGAAATTTAGAATATAAACAAACCAACACCATTTGTAAACTCAGGGCTAATCTTAGTAGGTAAGACTAAGCGCCAAGTGAATTTATCTTCAGTATGTCCCTATCCATTTTGAACATGGTCCTTTGTATTCACAATCTAGAGTCTGTTCTCTTCCATTTGACAACTTTATGACAAATGGATACCAGTCGGAGGAATATGAGAGCTTAGTTCCTAAACACCAAATAAGTCTTGACTATAGAGTGCTTTCACCCATCTTTCGTAAGTAAAGCTGCACAAGTAATTCTGGAAACAGCACTATAATGAGTCTCTAAAACATTTGATAAAATAATGATACAATGAAGAAGAAAGATCACAAAACTTAAAAGTTAGAAATCCAGACAGACTTTGTCATTTAACAGCTGCATGACCTCATCAGATGAGATAATGTGCAAGGAAGTGCTTTGGAAACCGAAAGTACTGCATACCTTGGTTATTATTTTCATAATATTCATGGCCAGGGAAATTCATCTTTTTTTTTTTTTTTTAGCTTCAGATACAATTCACAGTAAATTAAGATACAAGGAGTATTTTGGGGGACTTGTATGTGCATTTTCTGAGTGGGCTACACATTTCCAAAGTCACATTCAACCCTGAACTCAAGCTACCAGGTGTCACTTATTGAGTGCTTGCCACCTACCAGGGGCTGTGCCAAGTTAACAGCCATTTCATAAATGAGTAAATTATAGTAACGGAATGTTAAATATTTTTTCCAAGCTCTCACTGAAAGGCTAGGTCTATGAGATTTTACTGTAGTTGTTTACATCTGTTTTTTTTATAGGGCCTCCATGGAGAGAAGGAGCAAGAGGAATAATAATAGTGATGATGATAATGATAATGATCATCATAATAGCAGCCAACTGAATGTCTCATTTAAAAGAAGCACTGGTAGTGCAGTGGTTGAACCCTTGTCTGCTAAGTGAAAGGTAAACAGTTTAAACAAACCAATCACTCCACAGGTAAAAGATAAGGTAGTCTGCATCTGTAAAGATTACAACCTTGGAAACCCTATGGGGCAGATCTGCTCTGTATTATATAGCACTCTGTGCTATGACTGGGAGTCAACTTGATTGCAACAGGTTTTTATCTTGTTTGATCATCACTAAGACTTTATGAAGTGAACATTGTTGTTGTTATGTGCTGTCCAGTCGGACCCGACTCATAGTGACCCCTCCTTGGGTTTCCGAGGAGGTATCACTACGGAAGTAGCTTGCCCAGTTTTACCTTTGTGGAAATGGAAGCTGAGTCTTTAGAGGATGTTGTTGTTGTTGTTATGTGCCGTCGAGTCAGACCCGACTCACAGCGACCCCTCCTTGGGTTTCCGAGGCAGTATCATTATGGAAGTAGATTCCCCAACCTTCCTTCTGAGGAGTGGCTGATGGGTTTGAACTGCCAGCCTTCTGGTTAACAGTCAAGTGCTTTAGGTACTGATAATCCAACTGGGATTGAAGTCCAAGCCTCCTTCCTCAAATCCTTGATTTTCACACTATGCTCTACTGCCTCCCAGAGTAGAGCTAGAATAAGTACCATCACATTTCTCACTTCCAAATCAATGGATTCATCAGTATCAAATTTCTTAAAAATATTCTCTCTAAAATTTAAGGCCTTCCCAAAATTTAGTATTAAAAAGAAAGCAATCTGTGTGGCTGTTCCCCTAGAGGTTTCTAAATTGACTTATGTTTACGTTGTATTTAAATAGAATCTAAAACTTCCCTTGATCTATAGTAAAACAAAACAAAACAAAAAATCATTAACTGTATTATTCCCTAAACTTTTACTTTTTCTAGTGTAAAAAAATAATTTCAATCCATCATTCCTTTTTCTGATTCTTTTCTTTCTTTCTTTAGGATACTTTATTCATCTTTATATAAAATGATTAATGTGAGGAAAATAATCAAGGTCAGGAAAGGGAATCCCTTTGCTTTCTGGAGTGTAATTGGCCGATTTCTGTGAAAAGAATGTTGCCCAGGGAAATTTTCATTGTGCAAGTCTAGAATCAAACTCTGCCACTTCTTTAAAGCTTATTCTAACCCTTAGACCAACCATATGTTATTCTGTTTCCATAAATGCCACTTTATAAATTGTCTTGAAAAATTTTAATTGTTACCTATTTCTTTTATTATTATTATTATTATTTTAATTGTGATTTGGGTGGAAGTTTACAGAACAAATTGGATTCTCATTCAACAATTCACACACATTCTGTTTCGTGACATTCACTGCAATCCCCACAATGCATTAACACTCTTCCTGCTTCTTCCCCACACCCACCACATCTCTTTATCCTTCCTTCTCATCCCCTCCTGCTCTATCTCTGGGCCCCGGCAGCCCTCTTAGTCTCATACGAATAATTGTTCTAATGAGTCCGTATCCTCCTGGTATCACTGTTCACTTCACAGGCCTGTCTAGTCGTTTGGCTGAAAGTTGAGCCACGGGAGTTGAGTTGAGTTCCTGGCTTGAAGGGTGTCTAACGGCCATAATCTTGGTGGTTGCACTAGACCAGTAAACCTGGTCTTTTTTATATCTTTGAGTTTTGTTCCACATTTTTCTCCCACTCTGTCCAGGACCTCCTATTTTAACCCTTTCAGAGCAGTCAGCATTAATAGGTGGGGACCACCTAGTTCTTCTGGTCTCAGGATTGTGGAGGCTGGGATTGATGTGGTTCATTAATCTTTTGGACTAATTGATTCCTGCTTCTTTAATTTTCTTCCCTCTTTTTTTTTTTGCTCTGGATGGAAAGCTTGGATAGTTGTACCTTAGATGGCTGCTCACAAGCTTTTAAGACCCTAGTCACTACTCAGCAAAGGAGGATGTAGAACATTGTCTTTGTGGGCTGTGTTATGCCAGTTGACCTTAGTGTCTATGGAGACTATGGTCCTAAGTCCCCATGCCCAGTGACTTATTTCCTTATGGTGTTTGGTTATCATTAAGAAGTTTTCATAACTTTGCTCCCTATATTCTCTACTACATTGTGGTGGTTAAGTTTGTGTGTCATCTTGGCTGGGTCTGGTTGAGGCAGCTTGTGGTAGTTATTCCCCATGATGAGACTGGCAGTCAACTCCATGGTGGGACCTACCACAAGCAGCTGAGTAGCTGCTTTAAGGATGTAGTCTGCTTTCCGTATTTAAAAAGCAGCCTTGGGAATAGTCTCTAACTTATGGCATACTTGAACCCTGCATGTAGCTGTCTTGTTGTTCAGCAGCCAGTCATGCTCTGCCAACCTTGGGACTTTCAATGGCTTGAATCATTGGCTTGCCATGTGGTTTGGTACCTTGGAACTGTGCCATTTTATTTGTTGACCTTGGGCTTGTTAGCCTCAGCAGCCAGTAGCTGCCTGAGTGAAGAGATGCCTCTAGCTTCAATGGGCCAGGAGCAAGAGGCAGAGCTGAAGCCCAAGGTCAAGGGGCTTTCACATAGTCCCTGGAGCCTGGCACTTTGAACTTGGACTTCTAGCCTCCCAAACTGTAAGAGAATAAACTCCTGTTTGTTCAAGCCATTTCATTGGTGGTATATTCTTGTCAGAGTGGTACTAAGTAACCAGAACATACATTAATGGATATATTTGCAGCACATATAAATACATAGCTAAAGATATCCTCTTTCAAACCTATATATATGCATGGGTGTAATCCTATTCACTTTCCCACTCCTGTTTTTTCTGCTCTGGGGTTTAAGCTTCTTGAGAGTTAGGAACCCTGTGAATTGACTTCTATCCTTAGAGCCTGGCTTTAGTATCTAAATTCACTGCTTTTGAGTCCATTTGGACTCATAGTGACCCTATAGGACAGAGAAGAAGTGACCCATAGGGTTTCCAAGACTTTAAATCTTTACAGAAGCAAACTGCCACATCTTTCTTCCGTGGAGCAGCTGGTAGGTTCAAACTGCTGAACTTTTGGTTAGCAGCTGAGTGCTTTGACCACTCTGCAACCAGGGCTCCTTATGTTTTTACATATAACACATAATAAAACAAACAAACAAAACCTGTTGCCATCAACTCAACTCTGACTCATGGTGACCCATGTGTTACAGAGTAGAACAGCTCCATTGCATTTTCTTGTCTGTGATCTTTATGGAAGCAGATTGCTAGGCCTTTCTTCTTGGTAACTCTGCATGGGTTTGAACTACTGACTGTTAGGTTAGTAATTGAGCACAAAGCCTTTTGTGCCCCCAGGGACCTTAGCAAATAGTAGGTGTCTAATACATAGCGCCTAAGGCTGGCGGTTCAAACCTACCAGCCACTCCTTGGAAGGTAGGTTGGGCGATCTACTTCCGTAGTGATATTGCCTCGGAAACCCAAGGGAAGGTTGCTATGAGTTGAATCTGACTTGATGGCAGTGAGTTTGGTTTTTGTTTAATAAATGCAATAAAATTAGATTTTATTCTAGGAGTGTTAAAAAGTTGAGGGGCAACAATATGAAGAACTATGAAGTGTCTGAGATTTTTCCTGACTTGCAATATAATAGTTTAGGCTGCTAGTTTTGTGGATTTTGGCAGAAAATATGAGACTCCTTGATTAGAGACTAAGGAAAGTATTACTCATGACAATAGCAGTAGCCAGAGTGTCAGTATTTCTCCTGGTTCCCCAAATTCCACTTCCTACAGGGCAATGCGGGAGCTCTGGTAGTATAGTCCCTAAGGCACTTGACTGCTAACCAGAAGGCTGGCGGTTCAAACCCACCAGCCACTCCTCGGAAGGAAGGTTGGGCAATCTACTTCTGTAGTAATACTGCCTCAGAAACCCAAAGCTATGAGTTGGGTCTGACTCCACGGCACACAACAACAACAACAACAGGGCAATGCAAAGAGGGTCAGGTGATGCCTGAATATGCAAGTGGATTGATTATAGGAGAGACCTTCCAAGTTTAGGGAATCTGAATCTTTTATAACAGTCTGTTAGTCTGACTGGTCTTTGCTGTGGAGGAAGGCATTGTCTTTATTATACTGGACAGTAAATCAGCCTGCCCTTTGCTCTGGATGGAAACACTATCTCTATCATCCAAAGCTGATTGGTATATAAACATCCTTAAAAAATAGGTCAGAACAAAGGGACTCATTCTGCTTGTAAGGTGAGCAGAAATATGAGAGACCCATGGAAATTCATCTTCAAACAAATGCAAAGGAGAAAATAGTTCTCTACTTGTGATTTTTCAAGTCATGAAATATTTCAAATAACAGATGGTACTTCACCTGAGACTTAAAAGATATGAGTAGATATTCGCTAGGCAGATGGTTTTAGTAGGTCATTTACTGAAGCAGTAGCAAATGTATGGAGGAGTTGTGACTTTAACGTGGTTGGCATAGATAAAGAATAAAGGATGAGGGAGGAAGAAGTCTAATGTGAGATCCTGGAGAGGTAGGCCAGAGGCAGCTCCAAGAATTCTCACCTTCCATGCAGGAGACCTGGATTTGATTTCTGGACAATGCACATAATACACAGCCACTATATATGAGTCGGGGCCGACTCGACGGCACATAACAACAACAACCTATCTGTCAGTGGAGGCTTTCAAGTTGCTATGATGCTAAACAGGTTTCAGTGGAGCTTCCAGAATAAGTCAGACTAGGAAAAATAGCCTTATGATCTACTTCCATAACTCAACCAGTGAAAATGCTATAGATCTCAAAGTCTTATCCAAATGTGTGTGGGGGTCATCAGGCATCGGGGTCCACTCAACAGCAGTCAACAAAAACAAGTCATACTGATGAGTATGGACTTTATCCTGTCACTTAACAGGGAACCAATGAAAGTTCATAAGCAATTGAGACATGTAATTAAATTTGCCGTTTAGAAAAATCCATTTGGCTGGAATCAAAAGGACATTCCAGGCAGAAAGAAAAGCATGAGCAAAGTGATGGATACATTAAAGTGCCTAGTAAATTGAGTGAAATGCAACCCTCGTCAAAGTGAATATTTATTTACTATTAGTGACTTAAGAAATTTCAATACCAGGCGCCAGTTGTTAAGCTGGGACATAACCTAGGAAAGTCCATGGCTATGCTGTGTGAAGTTAGGCTAGGCTAATATTATGTCCAAATAATCCAGAGTGAAAGAAGAGACATGAGATAATAAGCTGGTTTCATTTTAAGTGCTAACTCACATTGATTCTAGAGGCTGCTTGCAATACGGTGTTGAGAAAGATTCTCAACCTCAATCTTGGCTCAATAGCAAAGAGTAAAATAATTACCTCTAAAAAAACCAAACTCACTGGTTCTGACTCACAGGGACCCCCACTGGGTTTTCAAGGCTGTAAAAATCTTTATGGAAGCAGAATGCCTCATCTTTATTCCATGGAGCAGCTGGGAAGTGTTCAAACTGACCTTTTGGCTAAGAGCCAAATATCTTTGCCACTACACCACCAGAGCTCCTTAAAAAAATAATTACCTAGTTTTGTCTATTATGGGAATAAGAATAGTGAGTAGCAGTACATTTGCTGATAGCAGGCAAGGGGATAAGCTATACTCAAATCTGATTATTCAGAAATAGAAAGCTAAACCAGGGGTAGGATCTCTGGCAGGTCTGTGGTAGTTGTATAGATATAGGAGGGTTATGAGGATAAGTGAGATGGCTTGAGATTACAATCAAGATGGTATCTCTTATTAATTTTGGAAAATTCTCAGTCATTATATGTTCAAATATTTCTTCTGTCCCATTCTCTCTAATTTGTCCTACTGTTTGATATTGTTTCATAGTTCTTAGATGTTCTACTTTATTTGTAGTTTGTAAGTGCCTAAGGCATTTCACTGCTAACCAAAAGGTTGGTGGTTCAAACCCACCAGCCACTCTGTGGAAGGAAGACTAGGCAATCTGCTTCTGTAAAGATTTACCAATTCAAAACCTCAAAGGGAGTCTCTATGAGTTGGAATCGACTGGATGGAAGTGAGTTTTTGAATTCTATCTTCAAATTCACTGATTCTTTTCTTGGCTGTGTCTGGTCTCCTATTGAAGGCTTTCTTCATTTCTGTTACTGTGATTTTCATTTGTAGCCTTTCATTTGATTGCTTCTTATAGTTTCCATCTCCATGCTGAAATTTCCTATCTGTTTATGCATGTTGTTTACCTTTTCCACTAGTGCCTTTAACATATTATTTGTTGTTGTTAGGTGCTATCAAGTTAGCTCCTACTCATAGCGACCCTATGTACAACAGAATGAAACATTGCCTGGTCCTGCCATCCTCACAATCCTTGCTATGCTTGAGCCCATTGTTGCAGCCCCTGTGTCAATCCATTTTGTTGAGGGTCCTCCTCTTTTTTGCTGTATCCTTTTCCAGGGAATGGTTCTTTTTGACAACATGACCAAAGTAGGTGAGATGAAGTCTTGCCATTCTTGCTTCCAAGGAACATTCTGGCTGCACTTCTGCCAGGCCAAATTTGTCCATTCTTCTGGCAGTCCATGCTGCTTTCAGTATTCTTCACCAACACCACAATTCAAAGGCATCAACTCTTCTTTGGTCTTTTTATTCATTGCCCAGCTTTCACATGCACATGAACTGATTGAAAATACTGTGGTTGGGTTAGGTGTACCTTGGTCCTCTTTGCTTCTTAACGCTTTAAAAAGGTCTTTTATAGCAAACTTACCCAGTGAACTACCAATGTCTGATATCTTGATTGCTGCTTCTATTGGATGTTGATTGTGGATTCAAGTAAAATGTAATCCCTGACAACTTCAGTTACTAATTGTAGTTATTTTAAATTCCCTGTCTGATAGTTCTAACGTTTGAGTCACAGCTGAGTCTATTAATGGCTTTTTCTTGCTGTTTTGTGGTTAGTTTTTTGTTTTGTTTTACTTTGGAGAGCCAAGTTTTTTATTTGTTCATTTCTTGCATTAGAAATATTCTTGGATTATTTGCTGATTATTTCTTTGATTATTTTCGTTGACTTGAGATTCTTTGCCATAATCCTTAACAATCACACAGCAGTAACAAATATTTTCATCATTTCCCCTTTGTTAATTTTGCAGACGCCTACCTACTCCCCTGGTTTCTGGTTGTTATTGAGGCTAATTAGTTTGACTTGATGTTCAAAGTGCCTCTACCAACTTGACATACATAAAGTTAGCACAGTTGGAGGCAAATACAGAACAGTGGGCTTAGAGCTTATCTAATGCTTTGGCATCTTTGCCAGTTCCACATGTTAGTCCATCTTGGATGAGAGTTATCTTCACACCTCTTGTAAAGCAGTATTAACATCCATTACACTTCCAGCATCAATGACTTTCTTCACTATGGTGGTGGGTTATGGGTGGTGCTGAATCTTGAATGTATCCTCTGCACAACTCAGCAGTGACTGGGAATGCTTTGTGGTTAGTTTTGATTGAATTCTGGATGTCTTGTATGAAACAATAATAGTATTCATGCCTGAAAGTGGGCATGCCTCTTCTTTTTCTAGGCCTTTATTGTGAGATGTTGAGTCAATTTAGTCAGAGGTTGAGCTGGATTGTGTTTTATTGTTGCTATGGCTACTTTCAGTCCATCACTGGTTTCAAATTCCTCTAGTTTACATTGTATTTAAGGTGGGGGATGGTTTGCCATACTGTTTTTCCTCAAGGTCCACTCTCTCTGCTTAAGGTCTTCCCTTTGGAGGGAATTTTCTCCGTTCTTTTGGCCTCTTCCCAGTATTAAACCACTGTTGCTTGTTACTCAAAGCTTGCTAGCCTGGTGGTGGAGATTGGGGAATTAGGTTCTCTCTTGCTCTGGTTCAGTTTCAGTTGTATGAATTGTATTCCTGGGTCTAGGGGACCCACACTTCTCCCAGTGGTAGAAGAATTGTAATGGAAGAGAAGTTTTTTTTTTTTTTCCCCCTCCTGTTCCCTTTCCACAGCTGCATGCTTTCCCTGAGGGTGACAGGGTTTCTTACCCTTCCCCCAAGGTTTAGGCTTTTATTTCATCAGGGAGAAGGGCTGGGCTTGGCTGGGCTTTGTGTTTTCCAGCAGTGGCTGTTGCCCTCCCCTGGGCCTGCACCACCTGAGAGGGAGGCATTCTCTGTCTCTTTAGTTTGAGTCTGGAGGCTTTCTTGTGAGCACCTGGTGAGGTCCATGCTTGTGACCCATTTATTTTTGGAGGTATCCATTTTTCCTTAGATTTTTGGGTTAGTTTGCTGCCTGAAACCTCAGATCTATGAGGCATTTGAGAGATGATTTTGTAGATTATGCAGTTTTTTTCTTCTGTAAAAGTGGTTTTTCCAGATTTTTACCTCCCAAGCAGTAGCTTGCACCCTGTCCTAAAGTTTTTAACTGAACCCATCTCAGCCCCTACCTTATCATTGGATATTTTACATTGATTTGAAAAACTATGAGTTTTGATCATCTTAATTTGACCCATGAGCCTTTCTGTTCTCTAACGTCTGTGAGAGTTTACCTGGTAGGGAACTTTTCTTCTATCACTGTATCAAGGTAATTACACAGTGACCATTTGTCTGGTATGAACAAGGCTCTTCCCTGTTCAAATTATTGCCTGAAAGCCTAAGTTTTGGACTGGGGCATTTGGCCCAAGAATTTATAGATATGTTTAAGAGTGACAGTGTTTTCTCACATAAAACAACTTTTCATTAGACAATATATGAAACATACATGCATATACACATAAAATATATCCAATAATGAATACCTTTTAAAAAGTATAATAAACCATTCCTCTGTTCCTAGTTTTCTGGTTCCAGTTTCTTGAAACTAGAGAGCCATAAAGGGCCTCAAGATTATTTTCATCCAGGTCCCTTCTTTAATGGTGAGGAAACAGCTTCAGATTTGTGGGGTGACATATTTAAGGTCACAGAGCAGTTAGATCTGGGATTAGCCCTCTGATCTCCTGAGCCCTAGGTTTGAGAATTTAGAAAAGATTTCTAAAACTGAGAAATTATTTCTTGTGGAAAAATTACAAAAGTATACATCTTGTCCTTTCTTGAGTATGAGTTAATTTTCATTTGCCCACAAGTTGCAACCATTTCTTAAGCATCTATTATCTCATAAAACACCAAGTCTAGAATAGGTGGATGGTTTCAGGTATAACTGCTCAATAATGTCAGATTTATATCTTTCAACTTTGCCATCTTCAAATATTGGTCCTTGGGTTTATTGCTTATGTCTAAAATGGTTGCAAGGTGGCTGTTATAGCTTGAAACATTAAGTCTTCACAGGACCATTTTCAAAACAGAAAGAAGAGAGGCAGGTCACCTTGCCATTCTATTTTCATGCAAAAGTAAAATCTTTGCAATGTCTCTGCATCAGACTTGCTCTTAACCTTTCAGACACCTGAACAAGGTCACATGCCCACCTATAAACTAATCACTAGCAAAGGGAAATGGAATTACTACGCTAGTTTAGAGTCTAAATCTAAACTCAGTGTAGCTCAGTCACAGTCTAGTCTTAGTGCTGGAGGAGGGCTGGTATCTTCTCCATGCGTGTTGCTTCCTTGAGGTTCTATACACTAAAGACAAAGAGTGATGCCAATAGTATCTGACTCAACGAAGTTCAATAAGTGGTATTTTGCTGCATGATAACAGCCACAATGGATTTAATATCTGGAATGTATAAGGAGCTCTTGCAACTCAACAAAAAGACAAACAATCCAATTTAAAAAATGGACAAAGGACTTGAATAGACATTCCCAAAGAAAATATACAAGTGGCCAACATGATATTTTTAATATCAAGAAATATTAATTCTTCAAATATTAGTTCAATAAAGATTGTTAAGGAAAATTCTCACTTACTCACTTCAAGTAAAAGTAAGATTTTATAGAATTATCAAAACACAGGTGGAAAGAAACAGAAATAAGAATGCTACAGGTAGAGAAATAAACCGATAAGCCCATAAGAAATGCTCAACATCATTAGCCATCAGGGAAATCAAATCAAAACTACAGTTGGTATACCACTTCACACCAACTAGATTGACTATAATAAAAAAAGGTAGACAATAATAAGTATTGACAATGATATGGGGATATGAAAAAATTCATATAATTGTTGTATTGTCATTCTATTTTTAGCATTGTAAAATGATAAAGCCACTTTGGACAATAAATGTTTAAATAAAGTTTAAACAGAGTTACCATATGACCCAGCAATTCTACCTATAGGTATGTATCTAAGGGAATTGAAAACATATTCACTCAAAAATGTGTACACAAATGTTCATAGCAGCATTATTCATAATACCAAAAAAAGAAAAAAAGCCATCAGAGAAACAGCCCAAATGT
>NW_006922022.1:385325-385943 GCF_000298275.1 Orycteropus afer afer | reverse complement strand
ATCCTGTGAATATATTGAAAACCATTGAAATGTATGTTTAAAACAGCTGAATTTTAAACAGGGGAGGGAACATTGCAAAAATAAATAAATAAAAAATAAAACTAATAAAATAAAACAGCTGAATTTTATGATATATGATTTATAGGTCAATAAAGCTGTTATTTTTATTTTTTAAAGATTAAGACAAGATATTCTTTCAACTTTTGGGGCACTAGAGTCTGTGCTTCTTTAGGCACTAGCTGTGAAGCGGTGTTGGTTCACTAGTCTTATCTCACTCCCCCTGACCTCTCACTTCCTCAGGCCTGATTCTGAGGTTCCTATATACATTAATGTCAAGCCCAAGTCAGAATAGGTTAAAATTTTGTCATTCTATAATAGCATTTTTAGACTTTTGAATGAAATCCACACTAGAAAACTGCAATAGTGTTGTTGTTAGGTGCCGCTGACTCATTTCTGACTCACAATCCCCTATGTGCAATAGAACAAAACATTGTCCAGTTCCCTGCTATCCTCATCATTGATGCTACGTTTTTTTTTTTTTTTTTTTAATTAGGATTTGGGTGAAGATTTACAGAGTAAATTCACTTTTCATACAGCAGTTCACATATACTTTGTCTC
>NW_006922022.1:330176-359021 GCF_000298275.1 Orycteropus afer afer | reverse complement strand
TTTTTTCTGTGTTTTCTTTGGTCTGTCTCTCAATCCTTTGAAGATACCTAAAGATAATTCATTTGAATTCCTTATCAGAGAGTTCCAATGCTGCTTCTTCCTCAGGGATGTGTTCTGGGTCTGTATACTGCTCCCTTGAGAAACAGTCCATTCTATCTTGCAACTCTCTTGACTTCCTCACCATTTAGAAGTTCTGTAACTACACAGTATTTTGTCTCTTTTTGGTTTGTAGTTGTCTTCTTTCCCAATTGATGTCTCTGGTTCCCTGTTTACAATCTTGTAAGCTTATTTTATTTTTGGATATGTCCATAGCTATGGTTTCTGGATTATGTCATCTTGTGTATTAATGGTCAGTTGATGTTTTGGTTCTCTGTTCAAAGGACTCCCTTTAGTATCTCTTGTAATGTTGATCTGGTTTTAACAAATTTCCTTAATTTCTGCTTATCTGGAAATCTCCTAATTTCACCATCATATTTGAGGGACAATTTGTCAGGTATATAATTCTTAGTTGAAATTTTTTCTCTTTCAAGGTTTTATATATACCATCCCATTGCTTTCTCGATTGCATGGTTTCTGCTGAGAAATCAGTTTATTCTCACTGGTTTTTCCTTTGTAAGTAACTTTTTGCTTTTCCCATGCTGCCTTCAGGATTCTGTTTTTGTGTTTGGTTTTGATGAGTTTGATCATGATATGTCTTGGTGATATTCTTTTGGGGTCTATGCTGTTTGGGGTTCATTGGACTTCCTGAATGGATATATTCTCATCTTTCATCATAACAGAGAAGTTCTCTTCCAACAAATCTTGGACAATTTTCTCAGTAGTTTTCTTTTTCTCTTCCTGTTCTGAAATTCCAATGACACATAGGTATTCCTTTTGATGGTATCCCACATGAACCTTAGGCCTTCTTCATTTTGTTTTGATCTTTTTTCCTGATTGATTCATTTCCAAAGAAGTATTCAGGTATTTGTCTTCAATCTCATTAATTCTGTCTTCCATTGACTCAATTCTACTCCTTTGCTCTTTCAATGTGTTATCTATTTCTGACAATTTAGTATTAATCTTCTGGATTTCTATCTGTAGATTTAGAATTATTTGTAATTTTTCATTTATTTTGTCATTTTGTTCTTGTATTTTCTTCCAAAATTCTTCTAGAGTTTTGTCTGTGTTTTCCTTGATCTGTCTCTCAATCCTTTGAAGATACCTAAATGTAATTCTTTTGAATTCCTTATGAGGGAGTTCCAATGCTGCTTCTTCCTCAGGGATGTGTTCTGAGTCTGTATCCTACTCCCTTGTTTCTACCACTTTATCTTTCTTCTTGGTTTGGACTGTGATGGTCTGTTGTCTCTGAGACATTATGATGTTGTTGTATTTAGATCTCTGTTAACTGTTTGTGAAGAGCAGTTAAGGGTGAGTCAGGCTCTTCTTGGTGGTTGTATATTGTTGATCCATTGGTTGAGAAGTAATTGGTGGCTCTCAATCAGTAAGTGAAGCTTTCCAGTCATCAGTGTTTGGAATGTCCTTCTGGTTCCCAGCAAGTAGAGCCTGGTCTTAATCCCTGCAATCTGGGAGAATGCTGTTGCTTTAAATATCCAAAATGGTCAAACCAGTTGTAAATTTTCAAAATGGCTGCACCCTCTGGACAGGCAGAAGTCCACATGTCAGCTCGTCTTCTTCTTTGCTGCTTCCCCTTTTTTTCACCAGCCACCAGAACAGTCCTCTGTGTAGTCCCTGGCTAGCAGGGCTGATTTTTTTAGGTGAATTCTTAGGTCCTAACACCACTCGACAATATCTAAGCTGCTTGTGCCGTCAGGATTGCTGCTGGACCGCAGCTCCGTATGTCTCCTTTTTTTGGTGTTTTCATGTAAATTCTTCTGCCAATTGGAGGTTAGTCCACTTCTATATCCTTCCCTTCAAAGCTCAGGGGTCCAGGATTATCTTCTGTATCTGTGTTAATTGGTTTCCCTTTTCTTTGTTGAAGAGGGTCTGTGCAGTCTTTTTGCTGTCCCCCCACCTTCTCCTCTTTTCCTTTTTGTTTGCATTTTCTAGTCCGATGGTGTGGTAGTTCAGTTTGTGTGTCAACTTGGCTGGGCCTGCTTGAGTGGCTGGGTAGCTGGATGTAGGATTCCCCATGATGAGACTGGTAATCAACTCCATGGTGGAATCTATTGGGAGCAACTGAGTAGCCTTAGGGAGTGTGGTTTGCTTCCTGTATATAAGCAGAAGCCTTGGGGAATGGTCTCTAGCTTATGGCACACTTGGACTCTGCATGTAGCCGAGCCATCTCATTGTTCAGCAGCTTGCCATGCTCTGCTGACTTTGGTATTTACAATGGATTTGAATTAATGGTCTTCCCTGTCGTTTGGTAACATCAGGATTATGCCTTTTTACTTCTCAACCTTGTGCTTGGCATCCTCAGCAGCCAACAGCTGTCTGAGTGAAGAAAAGTCTCTAGCTTCAGTGGGCCAGGAGCTGGAGGCAGAGCTGTACCCTAGGCTGAGGGGCTTTCTCCCGGTCTCTAGAGCTTGGTACTTTGAACTTGGTCTTAAAGCCTCCAAATTGTAAGAATAAATTCCTATTTGTTTAAGTCATCCCATTTGTGATATATTCCCGTCAGAGCGGCACTAGGTAACCAGAACAGATTGTTTATCCTTTCCTGATGCCTTTTTTGACTTCATTTCTACTTATGCAGAAGCAGGGTTAGCTGACAATCTCACTGACCTCTTGGGTTCTTTCTTTACTGCCCTTTGGCTGATCAGACCTCCTCTTCTTGGACATTTTGGCAGCAGGGAGGGTGTGTGCTTGGAAGTGTGGAATTATCCATAAGCAAGCTACGCACATGCTTCGTTGTGCTTATGTAGTTATCTGTAATGGACAATTTCACATTTTTTTTTTTAAACTACATCCAAGATTCTGATTCAGGTATGACTGGCATCTATCTGTCTTTCTCCCAACTCCATAGCACCTTCCTGCAGAATCAAAGACTCCTTTCAAATTTACAATTCCTGCTAGCCCTGTGGTTCTCAATGGGAAGACAAGCCATATTTTTGTTCCCCAGGGAGGTGTTTAGCAATGCTTGGACGCATTTTGGTTGTCACAGTGGGGGATTGGTGTGCTACTAGGACCTAGTGAGTAGAAGCCAAGGATGCTACTAAATATTCTACAGTGCACGGAAAAGCCATCTACAACAACAAAAACATTATCATGGCCAAAATGTCAATAGTGCTGAGGTTAAGAAACCCAGCTCTAACCCATCAAAACGATACACATATATTCCTATGATAGAAAGAAACCAGAAGGAAGCCTCTAGGATAAAAATGTGGGGATGAGAAAATTTAGAGACTGATTTTGTACTGTTTATCCACATCAAAGAGAGGAAGCATAGTTTTTTTTTTTTGTTGTTGTTGTTAACCAACATATATTTGAGTATCTAAAGGGCCCTGAGAAGTCCCTGGGTAGTGCAAACAGTTAACACACTTGGCTGCTAACCAAAGGGTTGGTGGTTTGGGTCCACCCAGGTGAACCTTGGAAAAAAGGCCTGGTGATCTATGTCAAATAACATCAACTCTAGGGGGAAAAAGAATTTACAATTCCTGATAGGGATGGGGTAATCAAAGTAAACATGGGTTTATTTGTGCTTACTTACTATAGTGAAAAGCATGTGAAACTGTTCACGACAGGTTGGTAAGTAAGCACAAGCAAGCCCATACTTAGCTTGCTTATTGGTAATCTGACCCAAGCTCTGGGTGCCTGTAAACCAAGAGTCTTCCTGAACCTGGGTTGCCTAGCCACAGCCACTAACTTGACATTCTTATATCAAGCTTTTCCTGTATAAAATGAAAAAAAAAAAAAAAAAACCAGACTCACTGCCACTGCCACGTGTGGATTCCGACTCATAGTGACTCCCATTGGGTTTTTGAGGTGGTAAATAGAAGTGGAAGTAGATTGCCCAGTCTTCCTTCCATGAAGTGGCTGGTGGGTTTGAACTACCAACCTTCCAGTTAGCAATCAGATGCCTTAGGCACTGTGCTACCAGAACTCCTTTTTCCTCTGTAAATGACATCATATTTTCATCACAGCAAATCACCACTATTCTGGGTTCATTTCATATATGGATGAATTTATGCACCTAGTACTATTTGATCTTTTTTGATCAATTTAATCTTGATTGTAGAGTAAAAATTTGCTGACTGACTGAGACATCTGAAATAAAACTAAAATGTACCTTAATTGTAGAATACAGCAAATTTGAGTCATGTGTCTTCCCCATTAACCTTAGAGTTAATTTTCCTCTTGACTGAGGCAAGCTCCTCCTCTTCTTGAAAGTTCCTAGAACTCTTTGCCCACTGTCCACTTAAACACAAGGTCCATTTTAAGCCTACTAGATCCAGGCCAGTGTTTTCCTTCTTTCACCATTGTTTTCTATAATCCTAAGAGAAAAACCTCATAATTACATAAGACACCTTCCATCCATGCTGATTCTGGTGGAGGTTTACACAATCAATTAAATATATTGTTTAATCATTCTAGTTGCAGAAGCTTGTATTACTTAAAATGGCATTACAGGCACTAGTCATTCTAAGTCTTGCTTCATTATATTTGAGTATCTTATTTTCCTTCTTTTTTACTGCCTTTCACTTTGGAGGTTGTTTATTGCCCTGCTGGGTTCACTTGTTTCTTTATTTAAGGGTTCACTGGATCTGTATCTGATCTTATATTTAGTGTCACCACCTTCCCACCTTTTGCTGGTTGATTTAAAATTCACAGTGACATTATCTTCAACTCTCTTGTGAGTGAATTCACATCCAACTTAGAGCAAGATACTATGTGAAATATGCACCAAGTATTGCCAGTCTAACCAGGAGAAAAGGTTAAATTCTGGATTTATTTTTATCTTGTGATTGGGTCCTTACCTCTCCCATCCCATTTCCATGTGGTTTTTCTTTAAGTCTTCTAAGTTTTATAGAAATTTATTAAACACAGTTTTTTTCCTCTGAACTTCATTGTTCTTCAGTTGTAGACACTGAAGGTAAATATGTGTTTCAAGCATGACTATTCTTTTCTGAAGTGTGTGGTTTCTCACTCAAATTCATGGAAGAGTTCTGGGGAATAGAAGTTGGAAATCTTGCATTACACAAAGCCTCCATGCACATTACAGATATGCTTACAATGTGTGCTCCTCCTCTTCTTAGTGAAATTGTTTTGGTTGGAGGTAAGAAAATTTAAGGGCTTAAGCAGTAAACAGAATTTATTGGAAGGATATGAGAGGATTTCAAAGAACCTAAGGACAACTGTCCTGCCCAGGGATTGGCTACAACGTGGAGAGCCACCAGGCACTAGTGCAAGTAGGACCACTCTACATTGCTCAGCTCTGCTTCTGTCTATGCATATCTGGGTCAGCTGCCTCTGTTTCTTACAGTACAGTATAAAAGAGGCTTACTCCAAAGCTGCTGAATTTACACCACCTAAATCCTATTTCTATGGAGTCCTGGGGTGGTAAAAATGATTAATACACTCAGTTTAACCAAAAGATTAGAGGTTTGAGTTCACCCATGGGTGCCTTGGAAGAAAGACCTGGCAATCAACTTCCAAAGAGTCAGATATTGAAAACCCTATGGAGCACAGTTCTCTAACACATGGAGTTGCCATGAATTGGAGTTGACTGTATGACAATTGATTAACTCCTCTATCTAAGTACCTGAAAAAAATTATTATATTGGCCTAGTTTGGATCAAATGTTCATCTTTGGTCTAGACAACTGTGACCTAGAGGCCACTACTCTCTAAGGATATAGGTATGTGGGGTGGATGCGTGGTTATCAGGTAAGCTAGTCAGACACCCTTGTGATTCATGTTTAGTGTACTATTTAGTGTACTGTTCTTGAATTACAGAAAGTAACCATTTAATAAACAATAAGCTGTATCTAGTCTCCTTCAGAAATGTGTATGAGGTCGAGGCTTCATCAGTATGATGGTGTTTATTCTCTTAATTGCCTTTCATCTGTCATGTTCACACTTACCCACATGGCCTCTTGGGCCCATCCTTTTATTCACTTATATTCCCTTTCCAGATATAAGGGAAATCATAAATCATTTGCAAAATATTCTGATTCATTCATTCCTAGATAGAGATAAGTAGAAAGAATGGAACTGCCCTAGTGAGATTCAATTTCATGCTCTTCAAAGTTGATGTGGGTATTATTTCTCCAATTTGCGTTCTTTATGTTCTCAATAATACCAGCTGTTGTGATTTTCTTACTAACGTGGTCTTTAGTGAATTGCGCTCTCTGTCTTGTTACAGCACATCCATGTGACACTGGCAAAATTTCCATAATCATGAAATTGGGTTTGAATCTTGAGATTGTTTCTCTAGAGATGTACCTATTACGAATCTTGTGACACTAAGGTCTATGTCTCAGTATGTTGCTACAATGATGTTTTACATTCATTTATTCACTATTTATTGAGATCTTATAATGAACACAGCACCATATGGGTTAAGAAGAAGTGGAAAAGTTTTCCCCAGGCTGTTTACTGATAAAAAAAAAAAAAAAAAGAGGAGACATTAAAGTAAGAATTTGAAGGATAAAGGACATGATATAAAGTAAATCAGGTCATGGAGGCTAAGATAAGAGAGTTTAAATGAGGAAAGGACCAATACTATCAAGAGAAAGAGTCATGGGCTTTGGCAATTAAATGGGACCTATCAAGGTACATTTAGAGTAGCCGATTTTTGGGTGTTTCAACAGATATACTTTTGCTTTCCACTTTTCCTCTGTTTTGGCCATTTCTCCTTTGAGCACCATTATTTACTGCTTTTGAAACACCAATTATTTATTCATTTCATCAGCATGGAGAGTGTCTTCACAGAGAGGGGCAATAAATAGGCTCACCTCTCTTATTTGTAAGGCCCAGGGCAAGAGTACAAGTGAAGACTCACATACCTTATATTTAACTATTCAATTTCAAATGAGAAACTAAACTTTTAAAAATTCAAATTATCATTTTGTTTAAAAACAAATTTAAAATTTATTTAAATATTAATATCATACTCTCAATTTTAACTTTTGATAGCCATCTAGTTGACAGTGTCATCAGGGTAACACTTCATGCATTAGTATTTAAATGTAAGCGTAATATAAATGATTTAATTTTACAAAATGTCCACCAACTGCCATGTGCAATGGTCACAAATACTGTGTGCTAAATTTGTAATTTCCCCCAACTCTTCAGTGTCATGACATCTAAGTCAAACGGAAGCCAGTCTTTGAATGCTTAACAGTAGTGGAAAACGATATTTCCTTATGCAAGAAGCTATTGAAGCCTGCTATCTGGGAAGAAAGCTTTGACACTTCAGTTAATTTGCCTTTTCTCTTTAGTATTTTCACCTTTTAAATCTTCCCACATTCAGAAGCAGTGTCCATCTTTGGAGATGGCAGTGGCACAAATGTCATGACATTTGGACATAGTCACCTTTTGTTTCTAAGACTTGGGACAAGAAAGTTGGAGAAGCTGGACTTGGGGCCTGAATGGTGTTAATCCCAAAGGAGATTTTGAGTTTCAGACTATGCAGAGTCAGTGCTAAGGCTAGATCTTGAGTGAGAAAAGTGGCCCTGGGTCCTTTCACATATTTATTTGTGTGCTTGTGTGTTTCTCATATATGAGGCCTTCTAAAGAGTAGGGACCTGCAAAGCAACCCTTCCTGATAAAGTCTAAGGCAAGAGAAACAGTGAAATAGGAGGCTAGAGCTTTAGGAGATGAAGGTAGCTTGGAATTCCCACTGGAATGTAAGCTCAATGAGGGCAGCAGTTTCTCTAAGTACAGTGCCCTGCTGTATCCCAAACTTAGAACAACGCCAGACACATAGTAGACAATGTAACATTTGTGGAATGAATGCACTGCTGAATGAATGATTAGGGAAGTGGTAGTAGATATGCTTCACCATCCCAAATGTTAACTGGAAGCTCTGTGGTAGCACCTCAGCTTGCAATATCTTTCCATATTATGAGACTTACTTCACTTTTTTCAAGTAAAACTTCTTAAATGACTATCTTTCTCACAAGAGGGAAGCCATAACAGTCTTGCTCACATTACCAGAAACCAAACTCACTGCCATCAAGTCAATTTCGACTCATAGCAACCATTAAGAACTGCAAAAATGAGTATAGTTTCATGACCCTAAGATCAGAAGAACTAGATGGTGCCTGGCAACCACTACCAGCCCCTCTGAAAGGGATCATAATAGAAAATGGTGGATCAAATGGGAAAAAAATGTGGAACAAAACTCAAAATCATAAAACAAAACAGGCTTACTGGTTGGATAGAAACTGATGGAACCCTCAAGGCTACAATCCTTAGTCACTCTTTAAGCCTGGAAATGAGCTCACAGAGTGGCCAAACCAAAACCAACCTTACATACTTCATACTTGTTGTTGTTATGTTGTTATTTGCTGTCGAGTCACCCCCCAACTCATAGCGACCCCTCCTTGGGTTTCTGAAGCAGTATCACTACGGAAGTAGATTGCCCAATTCTCCTTCCAGGGAGTGGCTGGTGGGTTTGAACCACCAGCCTTCTGGTTAGCAGTCAGATGCCTTGGGCACTAAGTCACCAGAGCTCTCCCTATATAAATGTGTGTGTGTGTGTGTGTGTATGTTATGTGCAGTTGAGTCGTCTCTGACTCATAGTGACTCATACACATGTATAGTGACTTATACAACAGAACAAAACACTGCCTGGTCCTGTGCCAATCTCACAATTCCCACCATACCTGAGCCCATCACTACAGCCACTGTGTCAATCCATCTTGCTGAGGGCCTTCGCCTCTTTCGTTGACTCTCCACCTTACCAAGCATGACATCCTTCTCCAGAGAATGGTCCCTTCTGATAACATGACCAAAGTAGATGAGATGAATTCTGGCCATTCTCTCTTCCAAGGAGCATTCCAGTGACACTTCCTCCAGGACAGATTTGTTAGATCTTTTAGCAGTCCATGGCACTTTTGGCATTCTTTGCCAGAACCACAACTCAAAGCATCAACTTTTCTTTGGTCTTCCTTATTCATTGCCCAGCTTTCACATGCGTATGAGGTGACTGAAAATATCATAACTTGTGTCAGGCTCACCATATTCCTGAAAGAGACATATTTGCTCTTCGGCACTTGAAAGAGGCCCTTTGCAGCCAATTTACCTGGTTCTATACATCATCTGATGGCTTGACTGCTGCTTGCATTGCGTCAATTATAGAACAAAGCAATGTGAAGTCTTCGACAACTTCAATCTTTTTTCCATTTATCATGGAAAAAGTCATCCTCACTTTCAGCAAGCAAAGTTGTGTCATCTGCATATTGCAGGTTGTTAATGATTCTTCCTCCAATCCTGATGCCACATTTTTCTGCATATAGTCCAGCTTCTTGGATTATTTGCTCAGCATATAGTTTCAAGTGTGGGGAAAGGATACAACCCTGATGCACTCCCTTCTTGGTTTTACATCATGCAGTGTCCCCTTGTTCAAATGACAGCCTCCTGGTCTATGTACAGGTTCCTCATGAGTACAATTAAGTGTTCTGGAATTCCCATTCTTCTCAATGTTATCTACAATTTGTTATGATCCACACAATCAAATGCTTTTGCATAGCCAATAAAATATAAGTAAACATCTTCCTGGTATTCTTTGCTTTGAGCCAAGATCTATCTGACATCCACAACGATATCCCTTTCCACAGCCTTTTCTGAATCCAGCTGACACCTCTGGAAGTTCTGTCAATATACTGCTGCAACAGTTTTTGAATTATCTTCAGTAAGATTTTACTTGTGTGTGATGTTAATGATATTGTTCAGTAATTTCCACATTGTGTGGGATCACCTTTCTATGGAATGGGTACAAATATGGACATACTCCAGTCAGTTGGCCAGGTAGCTGTCTTCCAAATCTATTGGCATAGCAAAGTGAGTGTCTCCAGCGGGGCATCCATTTGTTGAAACATCTCAGTGGGTATTCCATCAGTTCCTGGAACCTTGCTCTTTGTCAATTCCTTCAGTGCAGCTTCGACTTCTTCCTTCAGTACCATTGGTTCTTGATCATATGCCATCTCCTGAAATGGATGTAGATTGACCAGTTCTTTTTGGTACAATGACTCTGTGTATTCTTTCCATCTTCTTTTGATGCTTCCTGCATCATTCAATATTTTGCCCATAGAATCTTTCAATATTGCCACTTGAGGCTTAAATTTTTCCTCAGTTCTTTCAGCTTGAGAAATGCGGAGTGTGTTCCCTTTTGGTTTTCTAACTCCAGGTCTTTGCACATTTCATATAGTAATTGGCTGTCTACTTGAGCTGTTCTTTGAAATCTTCTATTCAGCTCTTTTTTCTTATCATTTCTTCCATTTGCTTTAGCTACTCTCCACTCAAGGGCAAGTTTCAGAGTCTTTTCTGACATCCATATTGGTCTTTCCTTCTTTCTCATCTTTTTAATGACCTCTTGCTTTCTTCACAAATGATGTTCTTGATGTTATCATATAATTTTTCTGGTTGTTGGTCATTGGTGTTCAGTGCATCAAATCTATTCTTTAGATGTTCTCTAAATTCAGGAGAGATATTATTCAGGGTATATTTTGACTCTCGTGGACTTGTTTTAATAGACTTCAACTTCAGCTTGAACTTGCATATGAGCAGTTGATGGTCTGTTCCACAGTCAGCTCCCGGCCTTGTTTTGGCTGAAGATATTGAGCTTTTCCATCATGTCTTGCCACATATGTAGTCAATCTGATTCTTGTGAACTCCATCTGGCAAAATCCATGTGAATAGCTGCCATTTGTGTTGTTGAAAAAAGGTATTTGCAATGAACAAGTCATTGGTCTTGCAAAGTTCTATCATGCTATCTCTGGCGTTATTTCTGTCACCAAGGCCAAATTTTCCAACTACCAGTGATTCTTCTTTGTTTCCAACTTTACATTACAGTCACCAGTGATAATTAACACATCTCGATTGCATGTTCAGTCAATTTCAGACTACAGAAGTTGATAAAAATCTTCAATTTCCTCATTATTTGCTTTGGTGATTGGTGTATAATTTTGAATAAGAGTAGTATTAACTGGTTTTGGTTAACTGGTCAGCCTTGTAGGTGTATGGATATTATCCTATCACTGACAGCATTGCACTTCAGGACAGATCTTGAAACATCGTTTGCTGTGATGAATGCCACGCCATTCCTCTTCAAATTGTCATTGCTGGCATAGTAGATCATATGGTTGTCTGATTCAAAATGGCCAAAACCAGTCCATTTAAGCTCACTAATGCCTAGGATATCAATCTTTATGTGTCCCATTTCATTTTTTACAACTTCCAGTTTTCCTAGATTCATACTTTGTACATTCCATGTTCTGATTATTAATAGATGTTTGCAGATGTTTCTCCTCAATTTGAGTCATCCATGTCAACAAATAGAGGTCTTGAAAGCTTTACTTTATCCATATCAGTGAGGTTTGTTCTCCTGTGATGAGGCAGCTCTTTCCCAGTTGTATTTTGAGTGCTTTCTGACCTAAGGGGCTCATCTTCCTGCATGATATCGGACAATGTTTCCATTCTATTCACAAAGTTGCCTAGTGATGTATCAGACAGTGTTTTTCTGCTATTCATAAGGTTTTCCTTGGCCAATTCTTTGAGAAGTGGCCTCTTCCTTCTTCCTAGTCTGTCTCAGTCTGTAAGCTACATTGAAACCTGTGTACCATGTGCAACCCTGCTGGTGTTTGAAACACTGGTGGCAAGCCTCAAGCCTCACAGCAACATGCAAGCCATCACAGTAAGACAAACTGACAGACAAGTTTGTCTCCCTTAGCTGTTCAAAACCTCTCTGCCCGCCCCTTATCTGATTCCCACAGCTCTGTTGTCCCCAGCTTTTCCCCTTTTCTGGCCTCTTGGGGTGGGGCCTGTCTTCCTTCCCTTACCTTCATCCCAATGTTCTGTCATCCCTGGCCCCCCTCCCTTGCCTCTTGGGGAGTAATATGTAATATATGTAATATGTAATAGAGCTAATGGGGCAAAGTTATGATAACATCTTAGCCACAGCCAAACACCTTGAAGGAGTGAGTTGCTGGGCCTGCAGGCTTGGCACCATGGTTGTGAGGGACAGCAAGCTCAATTAACATAACATACTATACAAAAACATTGTTCTACATCCTACTTTGGCAAGTAGTGACTGGGGTCTTAAAAGCTTGTGAGCAGCCGTCTAAGATGCAACTTTTGGTCTCCTCTCATCTGAAGAAAAGAAGAGTGAAAATAATCAAAGATGAATAGAAACAATTAGTCCAAGGGACTAGTGGACCATGGGAATCTCAGCTTACATGACCCTAAGACCAGAAGAACTAGATGGTACCTAATGATCACTGATAGCCACTTGGAAAGGGATCAAAACTTGAGATCCTGGAGAAAATGGGAGGAAAAAGTGGACAAAAAATTCAAAATCGTAAAAAAGACCAAACTTACTGATCAGATAGAGCCTGGTAGGAGCTGTAAGACTATAGGCCTTTGTCACCCCTCAAGCCTGGAACTGAATTCACCCCTATGGCTCAACTGTCAGCCAAACAATAGACCGGCCTATAAGGTGAACAGTAACACCAGGGAAGTACATATTCCTTAGAACAATCACCCATAGGAGATCAAGATGGTAGCATTTGCCCAGAGACGATGTTTTGAAAGCAGAAACAGATAGGAAAGAACACATAAGATGAAACTATTTTCCATGTGTTGCTTTGACTTAGACTGATGCATTTAGTGATGTTGATCCTGTTTTGCAGGATCATCAGTGCCAGTGTGTATGTGGCACTGACTTCTCCACTGATACACCTCAGACACATGACTTTGACTTTGATCTCACTGAAGTCAAACTTGGGCAGCAAGGCAGAGATAGGTGGGTTGGTGTTGGTTAACCCAGATCCTGGGCAACTGAAGAAAGTTGCACCTAAGCCTCCATTGAGCTGACAGCTGCTGAGCTTTATTTTTATAGCAAATCTAGACTTCTGCTTTGCCTCACTTTATTTATTTGAAAGAACCTGCCAGCAGCTCCATGGGAGAAAAGACCTGGCAGTCGGCTTCTGTAAGGATTATAGTCTAGGAAACCTATGAGACAGTTCTACTCCATCCTAAAGGTTTGCTATGAATTGGAACCAACTTAACATCACACAAAAATAACAACATACTCTTTCTTTATTTGGAGGTTGAGATGATGCCACTGAAGAATGAATCTATATAACTGAAAGCACACAGCCCCTGTAACTAGTTTATCATTGGAATCTGGTTAAGAATTGGCTAACAATGAAGAAGAAAGCTATGAAAAACACTTTGGTGGATTAACTGCATTTTCTTCAGATATGTTATCAATGCTGCACTTTTCTATTCACAAGAGGGGGTGAATGTTCTTGGAAAGATAAAGCCAGGAAGCCCTAGAAAAAAAATGTGAAGTCAGTGGAGTTGTTTTTGGAAAGACCCCTTTCTGCTACTTTCTCCTTCACAGAACTTATTCCGTACCCAATGCCTTCAAGTGCTTTGCCCAGCAGACAGCTCCCTGGAGCTCATCAGGCAGTGGCCTGGCCTCTTTGCTTCAAGGAAGAGATTTATTTTGATCCCATCTATTCTGCTATAACCAGCCAGTTGCCATAGAGTTGAGTAGAACAGAACTTGTGTGTCAGAGTAGAACTGTGCTTTATAGGGTTTTTAGTGATTGCTTTTTCAGAAGTAGATCATCAGACCTTTCTTCTGAGGGGTTGCTGGGTGGACTTAAACTTCCACCCCTTGGGTTCCCAGTCACATGCCTTAACTGTACTGCACAGGAGCATACTTCTTGGCCCCTTCTCTTATACTCTCATGTACTGCCTTCTATACTCTTTCCAGATAGCAAGAGAAATACTTTAAAAGTTCTGGGGTGGGAAGGCAACAAATTCCATTTTGATGCCTGGACTTTCTTCTGACTACTTCTGTTCCATTTTACTACTTCACAACCTTTGGTATTCCTACCTTCTGCCCCCTGTGTGGCTTCCACAACTTGACTTCTGCTTTCAGCCTGGTCCTTTGACAGATGCCTTGACTTCAGTGTCCCATCCTCTCACATTTTATGCCCTTCAGCTTTACAGTGTGCAGCCATGCAGAAAAGATACCCCTTACCATGTCCCCCAGTGGCTCTATGGAGCTCATTCAAGTTCTGCTCAGCTCTTGCTTGGTTCCCACCCAACAAAGAGAAACATTTAACATCCGTTAAATTCCCATTGTGAGGCCTCAGTTCATTGAGACATAACATTTCATTCTGGTTAGTCACTGAATTGGAATTTTATGATGAGAATGGAGACTTTAGTGTCATCTTGCATGGCTGGAGTAAGATGAGTTAACTTTAATTAATGTATAGGTGTGTTGTATGACTCTTAGAAATACTGAGAATAGGAATTCAGGAACACTTATTGTGCTCATGCAGAGCCTATGTATAGACCAAGAAGCAGTTATTTGAACAGAACAAGGGGCTATTGTGTGGTTTAAAATCAGGAAGAGTGTGTGTCAGGGTTGTATCCTTTCACCATACTTATTCAGTCTTATATGCTGAGCAAAGGAGCTCTGGTAGCATAGTGCCTAAGGCACTTGACTGCTAACCAGAAGGCTGGCGGTTCAAACCCACCAGCCACTCCTCGGAAGGAAGGTTGGGCAATCCTACTTCCGTAGTGATACTGCCTTGGAAACCCAAGGAGGGGTCGCTATAAGTCGGGGCCGACTCAACAGCAAACAACAACAACAACAACAAATGCTGAGCAAATAATCTGAGTAGCTGGACTATATAAAGAAAAATGCAACATCAGGATTGGAGGAAGACTCATTAACAACCTGCAGTATGCAGATTACACAACCCTGCGTGCTGAAAGTGAAAAGAACTTGAAGCACTTAATGATGAAGTTCAAAGACTATGCAGCCTTCAGAGACTCCTGTATGGATTTTATCTCAAGATGGGGGAAAAAAAATCCTCACAACTGGACAAATATACAACATCATGATAAATGGAGAAAAGATTGAAGTTGTCAATAATGTCATTTTACTTAAATTCACAATAAACGTCCATGGAAGCAGCCGTCAAGAAATCAAATGATCCATTTTATTGGGCAAATATGCTGCTAGAGAACTCTTTAAAGTGTCAGAAAACAAAGATGTCACTTTGAGGACTAAGATGGCCTTGACTCAAGCCATGGGATTTTCAATCATCCCATATGCATGCAAAATCTGGACAATGAATAAGGAAGAATGGAGAAGAATCGACACTGTTGAATGATACTGTTGGTGAAGAATATTGAAAATTCCATGGACTGCCAGAGGAAAGAATAAATCTGTCTTGGAAGACTACAGCCAGAATGCTCCTTAGAGGCAAGGATGGTGAGATTTTGTTTCACATACTTTGGACATGTTATCAGCCAGTCTTTGGAGAAATCATCATGTTTGGTAAAGTAAAGGGTCAACAAAAAGATAGACTGACTGACACAGTGGCTACAATAATGGGCTTAAATATAGCAGGATGGAATAAGGATGGGCAATGTTGAGATTGTGTTTCACATACTTTGAACTTGTTATCAGCCAGTCTTTGGAGAAATCATCATGCTTGGTAAAGTAAAGGGTCAACAAAAAGATAGATTGACTGACACAGTGGCTACAATAATGGGCTTAAATATAGCAGGATGGAATAAGGATGGGCAATGTTTCCTTCTGTTGTACACAGAGTCATGATGAGTCGGAACTGACTCAATAGCACCTAACAACAACAGTTTGGAAACCACCAGTTTGCCAAATCATATTGAATCATTCATCTGGAGGACAACTGAAGAGGTTAATTAAAAACAGCTGCATCTAACTATGCTGGCGTATACTTATTCCTTAGAGGGCATAGGAAAGACAGACACAATAAACAAAAAGAGGACTGACTGTTCATGGAGAGGGGCATTCTCAAGAAGCCAAGATCATTGTGAATAGAATCTAGATGCTCTGAAAATCAGGGAAAAATCAGGTTCAGTAAATTAAAAGTAAATTATTGTTGTTGCTGTTAGATGCTGTCGAGTTGGTTCTGATTCATTGAGAGCTTATGTGCAACAGAACTAAACACTCTCCAGTCTTGTGCCATCCTCATAATCACTGCTATGCTTGAGTCCATTGTTGTAGCCATTGTGTCGATCCATCTCCTTGACTCTTTCCTTCTTTTTCTCTAACCCTCTACTTTACCCCAGCATGGTGTCCTTATCCAGGGACTGGTCCTACCTGATAACATTTTCAAAGTATATAAGACAAAATTAGTTAAGTATAAAAGTCATACTGATGTGACATCAAACAAGAAGTCATTGAAAATAGAGAAGAACAAAACATAGTTAGGTATATAATGTATGAGCAGTATAAAATTTCTATTTAAAATTTCCCCTTTTCTTTTTATAACTTGTTATTATTTATTTTACCTATATTTTTAAGTAAATTAAAAAACATAAATGAAGTTTAAAAATATGGGTTTTGTTTTACTCATAAGTAAGTAATATGCATCTATTACTTAAATAATTAGAAAATAGTGAATTCACTAACTGTAATAATTATATGTCATCAGAGCAAAGGATAAAATCTATCTGTATTGTCTTGATATGTCTCAGTTTTTTATCCACAAAGCATAAGTTCTTATGCTTTGCTGTAATATTTAAACAAATTAACTATAGTTTTGTACAGTTTCCCCTGTAACTTAAGCCACAATACCCACTGCTCCTTGCTCAATGAAGCCAAGTCAGGCTGTTCATTTCAGATAGGGACACTGATTATACCATATGAGCTCCTGACCAAAGTTTATCATTCACAGGCTACCAGGTTACCTATGTTATCATGGCACTTAGTTGAGAGGAAGCCCTCTGTCTAATTGAGGCAAACACTGTTTCTGTCAGATTTTGGACTACAGAACATGAAGAGAATGGTCCAGTTTGGTGTGAAAGGAGAACAAAGCATTCATGCCAAGATAAATAGAGACTCCTTGTCAAGAAAGAGTTGAGATTACTTAGAATTGCCTTGTTTTTTCACAATCTTCCTCATAGCAAACCATCTTTGAAGGTGGTCTAAAGAAGTCATTCTTTCTTGCAATCAAGAAAGTGTTCTAGTTTCTTGCTGCATAAAGTTTGGGACACATGCCAACAGCATTGGCATCACCCAGGAGCTTGTTAGAAATGCAGTATCTCAGGACCCACCCCAGACCTACTGAATTAGAATTTGCATTTTAACAAGGTCTCTAGATAATTATTAATGCATATGAAAGTTTAGTTAGCTCCATTCTTATATTTCTGTGTCTAAGGCATTTGACTGCTAACCAGAGGCTGTTGGTTCAAACCCACCAGCCAATCCTCAAAAGGAACATTGGGCAATCTACTTCCATACAGATACTGCCTCAGAACCACAGAGATACTGAGTTGGAATCCACTCAATGGCAGTGAAGTTTGGTTTTTTTTTTTTTTTTAGTTTTTATTCTTATATACCTAGTTTAGCAGACTTTTGGTTATTTCTCAGCATCCATTCTATCCTTCTTCCATAACAACAGATTCTCAGTTGTTCACACTGGTGAGGTCTTAACTCCATATTCCGCCTACCTCTCTTCCAGCTGGGTTTGGCCATGTGACTAAATTCTGGCCAATGGGATGTTTGAAAGAATGATGAATGCTGCTTCCAAGTCTCTCCTTTAAATGACCAAGTCTGTGCTCCTTCCTCTTTCTTCTCTGGCTGTGAGTGAGGAGAACTATGGCAACCAGCTTGGATTCACAATGGTAGTCACAAGTTGAGGTGGTCAGTGGCACCAACCAGAACAAGGCTGCCCACCTACTTCTGGACTACTACTTAAAAAAAAATTGTGTGTGTGTGTGTGTCACTCACTGTAATTTGGGATATCTTTAGCTCAGCAGCTCAGCATGTACATGAACTAATATACTAGTAATAGCAAAGCTGGAAGAGCAACTAGACAGTCTCTTTAGAATTAAATGTTTAACTCATTAAGAAAGCTGGGACTAGTGCTTGAATCTGTCTGCTTGTGTTGCCTACATTGAAATGGACACAGAATGATTAAAAAGCAGACCCCTAGTGGGAGTAGTAATGTAGCTCAGAAATTAATCATAGAATAATTTTTTTTTTTTTTTTATTAATGGGCAAAGATGATCTGATATTAGTACTCACCCAAAGGTGGTTTCTTTCCTACAAAACGTTGGGATCATCCACAATCTCCCATCCAGCCCAGATTAGTTACATTTTCATGACATTATAGGAGGCTGGTTATATAGACTACATATTACAGGAAATAAAGTCATCAATGCTTTCTAGATTTGTATGAATCCTTGATTTTGCAAATCAGAGCAGAAATAAACCCAAATATTTTTGATTGATGAAGTTTATATTTTTAAAAATATGAACTTTTAATAATATTACTCAGTCAAAAACTTCTCAGTTCATGGATCTCAGTTCATGGTAGTATGTTACAATAACCAAATTCATGAGCGATTTTGAGCATTTTGATATGCAGAATTACTTAAGTATTTGGAACAAGGATGATAAAACAAAAACTCATACTGAATCAGACATTTTCTTTTTTTCATATTTGTTTGTTTTTAAGATATTTTCTTAGTTATTCTTGGTTAAAACTTTTGTCAATGCCTAGTGTAGAAGTATACAAGGTGAAATACAAGATACAAACTCTAATTAGTATACGTGTTAACTGTACTTTGTAGTATCTGTATGTTTATGTTTATGTTTATGTTTAAGGACACTGTTGAGAATAGGCAGATCTTTTAAATAGCTCCTCCTACTGAATGGAGACTAAGCAATTCACAGTCCTATTTGCTTGGAACACATAACTCACTTGTCTACACTGGGTGTCCATCAAAGCTGGGAGTCAGAGGATACTGAAAAGGATGTGATAGCTGTAACTTACCCTCTTTTGGGTCTTTTCTGGGGCCAACTTTTGAGTTGAACCCTTTGTGAAACATCCCACCTTCTAAAAAACACCTGGCTTTCATTTCTATACTCTGCTTGTCATCATCCAATTTAAAATCGCTCAATCTTTCTCCTTGTCCAGCTTTCCTTAAAATACATTTTTTCAACTGTCTTTGGAAGAAAAACAGACTGACTTTTTCATCCTAGATAAGGTGATTTTATTGCCATATTCTGAGTTTCCAGCTATTCATATGAAATCAGTTAGAGACAAAGCAAATGAACATTATTTTAATTATTCCTATTACTCAATACCATTGTCTAAAATCAGAATCAGTAATTATTATTACTTTTATTCCGCATTTAAAGGGAATTGTAATTTAGTTTTTGGAACTAAAGGTTAAAATACTATAACAACAATAACTAACCTCTATATTGTACTTCATATTCGTTGTTGGAAGGAACATTTCAATATCTGTTCTGAAGTACAATGCTGTCAGAGATAGGACAATATCAATACTCCTACAAGAAAGACAAATTAATACAACTGTTATTCAAATCTATGCACCAACCACTAATGCCAATGATAAAGAAATTGAAGTTGTTTTTGTTTGTTTGTTTTACCAACTTTTACCTATATTGATTAAATGTGTGATCAAGATGCATTGATAATTATTGGTGATTGCAATGCAAGAGTTGGAAATGAAGAAGGATCAGTAATTGGAATATATGGCTCTGGTGACAGAAAGCAACATTGGAGATTACATGATGGAATTTTGCAAGACCTATTCATTGGAAATACATTTTTTCAACAACATAAACAGTAACTATATATATGGCCTTGCCAGATGGAATACACACAAATCAAATCAACTACATGTGTAGAAAAAGATGATAGAAAAGCTGAATCTCATCAGTCAGAATAAGACCAGGGGCTGACTACAGAACAGACCATCAATTGCTCAAATGCAAGTTCAAGGTGAAGTTGAAGAAAATAAAAACAAGTACACAAGAACCAAAGTACAACTTTGAGTATATCCCACTTGAATTTAGAGACTCTCTCAAGAATAGATTTGATACATTGGACACTAATGACCAGATGATTGTTCTTAGGTGCCTTTGAATTTGTTCTGACTTGAAGTGACACTATATGCAACAGAACAACACGCTGTCTGGTCTTATGCCATCCTCACAGCCCTTGCTAAGTTTGAGCCTATTGCTGCAGTCACTGTGTCAATCCGTCTTGTTGAAGCTATTCCCCCTTTTCACTGACCTTCTGCTCTATCCAGCATAATAGGCTTCTCTAGGGACTGGTCCTTCTAACAATTTGACTAAAGTACATGACGTGAAATCTGACCATCCTTGCTTCTAAGGAGCATGCTGGCTGTACTTCTTCCAAGACAGATTTGTTCATTCTCTGGCAGTCTATGGTATATTCAATATTCTTGGCAAAAAGCACAATTCAAGTGCATCAATTCTTCCATGTCTTCCTTATTCACTCTCCAGCTTTCATATACATATGAGGCTATTGAAAACATTGTGACTTGGGTCAGGCACACCTTAGTCTTCGAAGTGACATGTTTGCTCTTCAACACTTAAAGAGGTCTTTTGCAGCAGATTTCCCAGTGAAATACTCCATCTGATTTCTTGACTGCTTCCAAGGGCATTGATTGTGGATACAAGTAAAATGAAATCCCTGACAACTTCAATCTTTTCTCCATTTATCATGATGATGCTTATTGGTCCAGTTGTAAGGATTTTAGTTTTCTTTATGTTGAGGTGTAATCCAGATTGAAGGCTGCAGTCTTTGATCATCAGTAAGTACTTCGAGTCATCTTCACTTTCAGCAAGCAATGTTGTGTCATCTGCATATGGCAGGTTGTTAATAAATCTTCATCCAATCCTGATGCCATATTCTTCTTCATATAGTCCAGTGTCTCGGATTATTTGCTCAGTGTACAGATTGAATAAGTATGGTGAAAGTATACAAACCTGACATACACCTTTCCTGATTTTAAACAATGCAGCATAGTGTAGTGCCTAAGGCACTTGACTGCTAACCAGAAGGTTGGCAATTCAAACCCACCAGCCATTCCTCAGAAGGAAGGTTGGACAATCTACTTCTGTAGTGATTGTTGTTGTTGTTGTTATTGTTTGCCATCGAGTCGGCCCCAACTCATAGCGACCCCTCCTTGGGTTTCCGAGGCAGTATCACTACGGAAGTAGGAATGCCCAACCTTCCTTCCGAGGAGTGGCTGGTGGGTTTGAACCGCCAGCCTTCTGGTTAGCAGTCAAGTGCCTTAGCCACTATGCTACCAGAGCTCCTCACTACCCCAGAAACCCAAGGAGGGGTCGCTATGAGTCGGGTCTGACTTGACAGTACATAACAACAACAACAGCATCCCCTTGGTCTGTTAGAACAACTGTCTCTTGGTCTATGTACAGTTTCCTCATGAGCACAATTAGGTATTCTGGAATTCTCATTCTTTGCAATATTATCCAACACTTTTTTAATGATTCACACTGTTGAATGCCTTTGCATAGTCAATAAAACACAGGTAAAGTATTTCTGGTATTCGATCCATCTGACATCAGCAATGATATCACTTGTTCCATGCCTTCTTTTGAACCCAGCTTGAATTTCTGGTAGTTCCCTGTCAATGGACTGCTGTAATTATTTTTGAACTGTCTTCAGCAAAATTTTACTTGCATGTGATATTAATGATGTGGTATGATAATTTCTGTATTCTGTGGCTCACCTTTTATTAAATGGGCACAAATATGGATCTCTTCCAGGTAGTTGGTTAGTTAGCTGTCTTCCTAATTTCTTGGCATAAATGAGTGAGCGCCTCCAGTGCTGCATCTGTTTTTTGAAACATCTCAATAGATATTCCATCAGTTCCTGGAACCTTGTTTTTTGTCAGTTCCTTCAGTGCAGCTTGGACTTCTTTCTTTAATACCATTGGCTCTTGATCATATGCTACCTCCTGAAATAGCTAAATGTTGACCAATTCTTTTTGGAATAGTGACTCTGTGTATTCCTTCCATCTTTTTTTGATGCTTCCTGTGTTGTTCAATATTTTGCCCATAGAATTCTTCAATATTATAAATCGAGGCTTCAATTTTTTATTCAGTTCTTTCAGCTTGAGAAATGTCAAGCATGGTCTTCCCTTTTGGTTTTCTACTCCCAGGTCTTTGGACATTTACTTTGTCTCCTCAAGCTGCCCTTTGAAATGGTCTGTTCAGCTTTTTTACTTCATCTGTTCTTCCATTTGCTTTAGCTACTCTCCATTCAAGAACAAGTATCAGAGTCTCTTCTAACATCCATTTTGGTCTTTTCTTCCTCTCCTATCTTTTAAATGATCTTTTGCTTCCTTCATGTATGGTATTATTAATGTCATACAACAATTTATCTGGTCTTCACTCTTTGATGTTCAGTGCATTTAATCTATTCTTCAGATGGTCTCTGAATTCAAGTGGGATATAATCAAGTCATATTTTGGCTCTTTTGGACTTGTTTTAATTTCTTCACTTTCAGCTTGAACTTGCACATGAGCAATTGATGATCTGTTCCACAGTCAGCTCCTGGTCTTGTTTTGAGTGATGATATAGAGTTTCCCCATTGCCTCTTTCCACAGATTTAGTAGGTATTATTCCTGTATATTCCATTTGGCATGGTCCACATGTATAGTCGACCACTATGGGATGAAATCAAGAACATCATTCACGAATAAAGCAAAAGTTCCCTAAAATGAAAGGAAATTAAAATGAGAAGACAGAGTAAAGTATTGTAATGAAATGTGTGAAGACCTGGAGTTAGAAAATCATAAAGGAAGAACACACTCAGCATTTCTGAAGATGAAAGAAGTGAAGAAAAAATATTCAAGCCTCAACTTGCTATATTGAAGGATTCAATGGACAAAATTAAGGAGCTCTTGTGGCGCAGTGCCTAAGGCATTTGACTGCTAACCAGAAGGCTGGCTGTTCAAACCCACCAGCTACTCCATGGAAGCAAGATGGAGCAATCTACTTTTGTAAAGATTTACTGCCTCGGAAACCCAGTGGGAGTCACTATGAGTTGGAATTGACTTGATGGCAGTGGGTTTGGTCTTTTTGATTATGGGCAAAATTTATGAAACAGTGTTTCACTGCTATCTGTAAGGTCTTCAGTGGCCAATTTTCTTAGAAGTGGATGGCCCCATCCTTTTTCCCAATTGATTGAAGACTGAAGTTGTCACATATTTCATTTTACTTGGATCCACAATCAACATCCATGGAAGCAGCAGTCAATAAATCAGACATTGTATTGCACTGAGCAAATGTACTACCCAAGCCATGGTATTTTCAGTTGCCTCATATGCATGTGAAAGCTGGATAATGAATAAGGAAGACTGAAGTAGAATTAATGCCTTTGAATTGTGGTGTTGGTGAAGAATACTGAATATACCATGGCCTGCCAGAAGAATAAACAAATCTATCTGTTCTGGACAGAGTGCAGCCAGAATGATCCTTAGAAATGAGAATGGCCAGAATGGCCAGATTTCCTCTCACCTAATTTGGCCATGTTGTCAGAATGGACCAGTCCTTGGAGAAGGATTTCATTCTTTGTAAAATAGAGGGTTAATGGAGAAGAGGAAGACCTTCAATGAGATGGATTGACATAGTGGCTACAACAATGGGTCTCAAGCACAGCAAGCATTGTGAAGATTGTGCAGGGCTGGGCACTGTTTCATTGTGTTGTATATAGGGTCACTATGAGTCGGAGCTAACTCGATGGCACCTAGCAACAAAAACACAGTCAAAATATTGAACACCACAGAAAGCATTAAAAGAAAATGGAAGGAATATACAGAATCACTGTACCAAAAAAAAAAAAAAGGTAGATGTTCTACCATTTCAGAAGGCAGCATATGATTGAGAACTGATGATAATGAAGGAAGAAGTCCAAGTTGCACTGAAGGCATAGGCTAAAAAACCAGTTTCCAGGAATTGATGGAATACCAACTGAGAATTTTCAACAAATGGATGTAATGCTGGAAGCACCCACTGGTCTATGACAATTTGAAAGATAGCTGCTTGGCCAACCAACTGAAAGAGACCCATATTTATGCTCATTACAAAGAAAGGTGATCCAACAGAATGCAGAAATTATCAAACCATATCATTAATATTACATATAAGTAAAATTTTGCTGGAGAATGATTGTATCGGTCCATCAACAGGGAACTTCCAGAATTCAAGCCATATTCAGAAGTGGATGTAGAACAAGGAATATCATTGCTGATGTCAGATGGATCTTGGCTGAAAGCAAAAAGAAATACCAAAAAGCTGTTTACCTATGCTTTTATTGATAGTGAAAAGACATTGGACTGTGTGGATCATAACAGATTATGGATAATATTTATGAAAAAGGGAATTCCAGAACACTTAATTATGCTCATATAGAACCTGTACATAGATCAAGAGGCAGTCATTTGAACAGAACAAGGGTATAATGCATGGTCTAAAATCAGGAAGTGTGTGAGTCAGGGTTGTATCCTTATTCATTCTGTATGCTTAGCAAATAATCAGAGACACTGGACTTCAGGAATAAGAACATGGCATAAGGATTGGAGGAAAACTCATCAACAACTTCTGATGTGTGGATGACACAACCTTGTTTGCTGAAAATGAAGAAAACTTGAAGCACTTACTGATGAAGACCAAAGACTACATACTTCAGTATGGATTACACCTCAACATAAAGAAAGAAAATTCCTCATACCATCATGATAAATGGAGAAAATATTGAAGTTGTCAAGGATTTCACTTCACTTGAATTCACAATGACCACCCACGGAAGCAGCAGTCAGGAAATCAAATGATATATTGGATTGGGCAAATCTTCTGCAAATGCCCTCTTGAAAGTTACGGAAAAGCAAATATAAGATAAGGTGCATGTTTTAGTCTGGATTCTTTAGAAGGACAAAACCAGTGAAGTGTATATGTACCCCTATTCCTCAATTATTGACCATGTAAAACTAAATGTTATCCAGAATTTCACATTTAGAAAACAGAAAAGATTCTGTAAGAGCACCTCTGATGTTACAGGCCTCATATGATACCATAGCTGGACCTGGGGCACCCTCTGTGGACCACCTGAATAATGTTCCAGAGGCCCCAGCAAAAACTGTGCCATGTGAAGGATGATGGCTGAGTGGTTAAGGATGCCTTCTCCTGTTTGTTTGTGATGTATTGTATAGCCACAGAGGGCATGGGGCAAAGGCAGGACTATGTGAGGTCATGGCTTTGTAGGGGGAGGATTCGAGGGTACAAGGGTGGTCAATGGGGGCAAGTGAGAATGGGTAAGTGGAAAGAAGGCCTCATGAGACTGTGGAGTCTGCATGGATGGGAATGAGTGGAATATCTAACCAGAGAGGGCAGTGGGAGGTGGTAGGTGACAGGCAATACCTGACCATCACAACCATCACCCTCAATCCCCATTAGCTCCCTGGTGGTGGAGAAGGCATAGCTGGGAAGGGGGCCCACTGCACCACATGCATCCTGAGATGTGCTGGGGTGCCTGATGGCCAGTGAGCAACAGGGGTGGTGGTGTTTGTGTGAAACACTGGCATCGAAGTATGGACACAGACCCTGATTCTTACACCACCTTGATTTTGTTTAATGATCTTGTCTTTGGAACCCAACCATGTTGATAAGTGATGACTGGGTGTATAAATATATGTATTGAGATTTATTTTGAGGAAATAGCTCACACAGTGACAGAAGTTGGCAAGTCCAAAATCTATGGGTCATGTATCATGCTGGAGGCTTCTCCTGACTCATGGTTGCAGAGGCTGATGAATCAAAAACCACAGGTCAAACAGCAGGCTGCTGGCTCACGTCCCAAGAACCAGAGGTCAGAAGATGACTAGTCAAATGCAGAGTCAAGAAAGAGAGAGCTTTGCCAGAACATCCATATATCTTGGATGAAGGTCATACCCCCAAGGAAACTTATTGGCTTTCAACTGATTGGCTGCTCACATCAGATTTAAAAATGAATGATTATTATATTATTTTACATTATGGAAGAGCAATCATTCCAATGTCTTCCAAATCATTAAGACCCATAGCCTAGCCAAGTTGACATATATCATTGACTATTATAATATGCCTGACCCAAGCCACAGTATTTTCAATTGCCTCATAAACATGCAAAAGCTGAACAAGGAATAAGGAAGACAAGAGAAGAATGATGTATTGGAATCATAGTGAAGAATATTAAACATACCATGGAGTTTCAGAAGAATGAACAAATCTGTGTTAGAAGAAGCACAGCTGGAATACTCCTTAGAAGGGAAGATGGAGAGACTTTGCCTTAAATACTTTAGACATGCTATCAGGAGGGACCAGTACCTGAAGAAGAACATCATGCTTGGTAAAATAGAGAGTGAAAAAGAAGAAGACCCTCATTGAGATGGATTGACACAGTATCTGCAACTATGGGTTCAAACATAGCAACAACTGTGAAGGTGGTGCAGCGTTTTGTTCTGTTGAACAAACTTGATGGCACCTAACAACAACAACAACAAAAAAAAGTATGATACTTTACAGCTATAAAATATTTTTACATGCCTTCTATTTGAAACCTCTCAATTGCCCTGTAATGCTATTTTCACATGTGTAAATTGAGTCCTAAATAGTTTTGTCTAAGACAGAAACCTAGAAACTCAAACTGCAATGGTCTTATCTCAGTCCTAATTTCATTCTATTACCCTGCTCAATCTTGATGGTGATTAATACCATCATCACCATCATCATCATGACAGCCATCAATACCTGAAACTTTTCTACATTCCCAAGTAAGAAAGTTGATTATACCATCTCATTGCATTCTTACAATTAATTACCTTATGATCCTTAATCAATTAGGAAAGCTTTGAGCTCTAAGTAGCACAAAATTCTGTTGTGGACTAAACAAATAGGTGATCATTTTTCTCTTATAGAAAGTCCACAAGTAGGAAATTGTAGCATTGGTTCAGAGTCTCTTGGCCTTCTTCTTATGGTTGTAAAATGACCTCAAGAGTGTGGAGCACTGTGCCCTCACATAATTGAATTTGTCCAGTAAACCAAAAAAAAAAAAAAAAAAAACCTAAACTCACTGCTGTCAAGCCTGACCCAACTCATAGCGACCCCTCTTTGGGTTTCTGAGGCACTACAAAGCAGATTGCCCAGTCTTCTGAGGAGTGGCTGGTGGGTTTGAACTGCCAGCCTTCTGGTTAGCAGTCAAATGCCTTAGGCACTTAGTCACCAGAGAATCTCCCTGTGGGCCTTGCATTTATCAAGGAAGCTTTCCAGCTGACTTTCCTTTTTACCCCATTGGTCAGTCATGCTTATCCTTTGTCCAGACACTAGCCTCACCTTCCTTGAAATCAAGAACTCTCTACCCAAGAGCTGAAAACAACCTGACTTCCATTCAGGGCTTTGTTGTACAATGGTGCCCAACAGAGACTGGAAGCTGGCCCACACTCTGAATCAGTCCAGGGGAAGGCATACTACTTTGTGGTTTGTCTATTGCATTACATTTTTTAAATCATAGAAAGGCCTACTACAAGTTAAGAGTGGACCTGGAGTGTCAGTGAAACAGTCAGAGTCCGGGTTTGCCTTTTTGGTGGGCACATAGTTGGTCTGTCAATGGATGTTGTCAGTAGATCCACTTTTAAGATGAGGAAAATAAAGCATAGGGAAAAGAAACAATTTGCCACAGTTATACAACTATAGAACTTGAAAACTAACTTTGTCTGACTCTGAGGCTCAGATGCCCTAACACCGATCTAACAGCTTTTCTGCAGTAAAGCCTAATATTTAGCCCTGCAAATTGATGTAGGCTCACAGTTCTAAAAGCTGCATAACATGGATCCTTGAAGGAGCAAGACTCCTAATTAATAAAAAATGGAAAACTAATCAAGCTGCTGCAATGACTACTTTTTGTGTTTTCTGAGTTGTCATTAGTTGTAAAATTGGTATAGGACACTGAAAATTATGCATATTGGTAAAAAAATTTCTAACAGCGTTTGGCCTTCGCTGACTCGCAAGGAGAATCATCCTGTCAGAAGAATTAGAAATTCTAACTCTAGTTGCCAAATCTACCAACGATTTCCTTTGTGACAATCTATATTCACTAACTTCTATTTTTCCTCAGGCTAATAATTTATGTCAGTGGAGCTCAGTGTTTTGTGAACCAAGGGTGAAATTATTAAATTTTATTGTTTGTGATTCCTTCCTTAAGTTATATTCCTACAATTGCAAACTTACTGCATTCCCCAACCTCTATTTTGAATTTATTACTAGCCTTCTTACTGCCTTTTTAGATCTCAGAAGTAAACTTCAAATATTTACAAATCTCAATTTCATGTTTTCCCTTTCATAAATCTGTGGGCAAATTCAGTGCTGGAGACAGAGAGTAATAAATCTGGATATTTATGTATTGTGCCAGCAGGCGCTGCACAAACTTCCCCATGTAGTTTGGTCAATGGACCTCAGTCTTGACCTGTAACACTGCTTCTAGTCTAATCCTGAGGCTCATATTAACCGAAACATTATAAAACATCTGGTGACTTGTGTATACAAAAAACCTTTCCCTCATTCCTTCAGTCATAATTTGTAATCAGACAAGTTTAGTGGGCACATATGCTCACCATGCTAGCAGGAGAAAGAGAATCAATGGTGTTTACACCATTTATTACCTCCTTTAAGGAGAGGAAGACAGTGATGACCTGCCCTAGTTTTAGGGCTTTGACCAAACCTGCAAGTGATATGGAAAGCTATTCTCTTTGAAGCCCTCTTATTCAAAGCATATTTTAATGTGCTTAAAAAATAAAATAAAAAGTACTAGAAGAAAACACTCTGCAATTAAAAA
>NW_006922022.1:292253-330076 GCF_000298275.1 Orycteropus afer afer | reverse complement strand
AGGAAAGGCTTTACTAAGCATGATACAAAATCCAGAAGTTATAAATGAAAAGACAGCTAAAGGTGACTATGTAAAAATGTAATGTCTATATGATAACACTCAAAGTCAAAATATATGTCTCCTATGTAACAAATTGCTGTTTTCTTAATATTTAAAAAGATCTTACAAATGAATGTGAAAAAAAATGAATAACTCAATTATAAAAGATGAAGAACATGAATAAGAAATTTACAGAAAAACAAATATAAATGGTGAAAAAAAATACAAAAATGAAACAACAGATTTAACATAATTTTAATTGATAAATGTAAATCAATACAATAAGACTTTTTGTTGTTTTTTTCCCCAGTTTGGTAAAAATTAGAAAGTTGTGATACTTCCCAGCCTTAGCAAGGGTGTGATCAATTGTTGTTGCATGCCATAGTGACCACGTGTATGTCAGAGTACAACTGTGCTTCCCAGAACTTTCAATGACTAATTTTTGGAAGTAGGTCAGAAGGCCTTTCTCCCAAGCCCCTCTGAATGGACTCAAACTTTAGCCTGACAGCAGCTAAGTGTATTAACCAAGTGCATCACACGGGGACCCCTACACATTGCTAGTGGGAGAGTAAATTGGTGAAATCATTGTAGAGTGTGATGCAATAATATCTATCAAAATGTAAAATAATCCTGTACCCTTGGACTTGGCAACTCCTAAGAACTGATTTTATTCTGTGCATAAATATAAATACATATGCATGCTCATTTCAACTTTGTACTTTCAATAAGCTGTCAACACCATTTCTGTCCATCAATAAGGCATTAATTAAATAAATGATGGTACAACTGTAGAGTGAAAAGTGGGGAATTTGTGTAGCCCTTTAAACAGAATGAATTAGCTATATATGTCCAAGACAAGATGGAATTCTCTTTATTCATTACCTGTGATCTGTCATTGGAGTCCTTGTGGTAACCAGATTATGTAGTTAAGTAAAAGCTATCATAACAAGAAGATATTCACTAAATAACCAGCAGCACTAATACCCTTACTTGCTATCTCTGCCCATCCAGTGATGAAACCAGCTTAAACCATACACTCACCAAATATTTATCTGACAATCTTAGACTAATCAACAATTACAGAAGACAAAAACAAGAACAATGAAGACAAGCTAGGCGCTTCAAAAGAAAATAATTTAAATGTCAAAGGATTTTAGACATAAATCCTTGGGAAAACTGATAAAGCCCAGACAAAATATTGCAAAAATAACCCTCCTAAAGATAATGCTGTGGGAGAAAGTTGAGACAGTCTGCTTCTGTAAAGATTTGTAGCCTTGGAAATTCTAAGGGCCAGTTCTATATAGGCAGTTCCTATAGGGTCACTATGAGTCAGGATTTGACTTGATAGAAATGGGCTTTTAAATGAGTTTAAGATAATGCTGTGAAAATTAAATGTGAATGGATACAATTTGGAGGGGCATTGACTCAACATCTCATCCCCAGTAACATTTAACTTCTTCTCTCCTAAAGAATACGTGGTTGGAGTTATAACCTATGTTTCATTGCTATTGTTGTTAGGTGCCATGTGGTTGGCTCTGACTCATGGTGACCTTATGAACAACATAAGAATGAAACACTGGCTGGTCCTGTCCCATCCTCAAAATCCTTGCTACACTTGAGCCCATTGTTGCAGCCACTGTGTCAGTCTATCTCGTTGAGGGTCTTCCCTTTCTTTGCTGACTCTCTACTTTAGCAAGCATGATATCCTTCCCCAGGGACTGGTGCCTTCTTACAACATAACCAAATTAGGAGAGCTGAAGTCTGGCTCACTTCTAAGGAGCATTCTGGCTACACTTCTGCCAGGACAGATCTGTTCATTCTTTTGGCAGTCCACGGTATTTTAAGTATTCTTCCCCAACAGCACAGAGTTCAACGACATCAACTCTTCTTCATTAATTGCCCAACTTTCACATGCATATAAGGCGATTGAAAATACCATTGCTTGGGTCAGGCACACCTTAGTCTTCAAAGTGATACCTTGGCTCTTTAACACTTTAAAGAGGTCATTTGCAGCAGATTTGCCCAGTGCAACACGATGTTTGACTTCTTGACTGATGCTTCTATGGGTGTTGATTGTGGATCCAAGTAAAACGAAATCCCTGGCAACCTCAATCTTTTTCTGCATATGTCATGATATTGCTTACTGGTCCACTTGTGAGGATTTCTGTCTTATGTTAAGGTGTAATCTATACTGAAGACTGTAGTCTTTGATCTTATGTGTTTTGTTAATGATGAAAAATTTGTTTTCATAAGTTTTAGGATTTTTTTAAGATTAAATTCTAATGAAACATTTTCTTACTATTAACTATGATATTTGTCCTTGGTTTATAATGTCAGCTAAATTTACAGGAGAGTCTATTCCCCATAATTGTTTCCTATATAGTCTTTAATTTTGTGGGTCTCAAAAATTAGTCAACTAAAATTTCCTAGTTTGAAAATGTTTCCCTCCCAGACTAAATTAGATATGTTTTGCAGCTTTTTGCTTTTTTTTTTTTTTTAGCCCTTTCTGGATGTACAAGTTGTGTTTACACTGAGCTTGAGGTCAAGAGTAGATAGTGTACCTGCTCTCTGGAGGATCCTTTTACTTTCTTGGATATAACTTTCAAAGAGTTTCCCTATTCTTTCTCAATCCCTTTGGCCTTCTTTCCTCAACCCACCCACTCACTGCCTGAAACACCACTGAGAATTCATAGGTTGTCATTATGGGTGCCATCAGTTCCTGAGCCTGTCCTGACCATTCATGAACTGCTCTAAATAGTATGTTTATAGAGTTACAGTTGGACCATATACACTGCCTTGCTAATTACTAATAATAGCTAATATTCACTGGAAGCTTCTATGTATTAGGCATGATGCTGAGGACTTTGTATCTATTAAAATGGATTCTCAAACTCATTTCCATTTTACAGGTGAGGAAACTGCAAAAATGATGAAGATTAGGGAACAACTGTAGCCACTCTTATGAACACACTTCATCTAATCCATCAGCAACTTTAGTCTAGAATCCAACAATTTCTCACTACTCAGCTGCTACCAACCTGTCCCCCATCACCATCATCTTTGCTTGAATCGAGAGTCTTCAATTTGGTGGGGTTTTTTTTTCCTTGTACTTTGACATCCTTCTTAAAAGTCTTCTTAAAATATGAGCCAGGCATATCACTCTTTTCCTTCCCATCTTACCCTAAGTAGATTAAAGTGCCTAAAATGGCCTATAAGACTATATCATCTGACTCAGTCTACCTCTCTGAAATTGTTTCTTACTGCCTGTCCCTTTGTTCACTCTGCTGTATCCACACTACTTCTGCAACTCCTGATTTCTGAATTCCACCACTCGTCTGTCACTCTGTTGTACTGTGGTGCCTTGCATGTTGCTTTGAGGCTGGAGGCTATGCCACTGGTATTTCAAATACCAGCAGGGTCACCCACAGTGGACAGATTTCAGTGGAGTTTCCAGACTAATACAGACTTGGAAGAAGGAAGGGGCCATCCACTTCTCCAAGAATTGGCCAGTGAAAACCTTATGGATAGCAGTGAATTTTAGAAAACAAATTCCATTTCAGCAAAATGCCCAAATACCTTGAGTTTTAAAATAAAGACAGCTCCATGTTGCACTGTTAATTTGTTTACTGTATTCCTACCCTCACTAGGATGTCAGCTCTCCAGGGACAGTAACTTTTTGGCTCACCATTGTTTCTAGTGTCTAGAGCAGTGCCTGGCACAGAGTACTTTTCAAAAATATTTGTTGAATTCATGAGTGAATGAGTAGAAAGAACACAAAATTTGGAATCAGATACAAACTAGGTTCAGAGGCCAGCTCTATCATTTATTATATGTATGTCCTTGTAAAATCTTTTCCCTTTTTAAAATATCAGTTTCACTTTCTGCAAAATTGGAATAGAAATATCAAATTCATAGGTTTTGGGGAATATTTAGTGATACCACAGACGTCAAGTGACCAGTATAAAGAAGAGTTTCAAAAAAAAAAAAAAAAAAAAGAGAAGAAGCACAATAAATAAGATTGAAAAATTTCAAAATAGATTAAAAAAGGATAAAAGAAAGTTTCTCGCCCCTTCTTTCCTCTTCCAATTTTCCTCCAAAGGAGATGGAGAGAAAGGAATATTTAAGACCAAACTGCTATTCACTGTAGTCAGTAAATGTTTCTTGAGCATCTACTAGGTTCTAGTAGAGGCTGGAGGTACAAAGATGAATGAGGTATTGTGCATGCCCTCAAAGAACTCATTATAATACAAAAATTCATTTATTAAACCAAGAGCAATAGACACACAGAAATGAAAATTCTCCTTGTAGATAATGAAATGATTAATCCTACAATGACCACTTTTCTCTCTTGCACTGTGAAAATTATTACCTTAATATTCTTAGTTTTACACACTTTAATTATATCTTAAATATATAGCCAGTCATCCAGAAAAACACAAAAATCCACATCCATTCAAGATGAATTAATATCATTAAAGTTTTAGGATTTCCTTTTTCTTCTTTATTAATACCATATTTAGTTTGCAGTTTAAAACAAATACTATAAAATAGTATGAAAAAAGTTCATTATTATAACTTTTGAGTCATCTTTTAGTGAACAATTGTGAAAGGTGTTGTAAAATGGGATGAATTAAGAACAAATTCTATCCCTTGGAAAAACTTTCATTTTTAATTTACCACAGTGTGTTTATTAGACAGGGAATTGTTGTGGATCTGCACATGGTTCAGAAAGTGAATACCAGTGAAATATAGCACACACAACAGTTGAGTCGTCTCTAAATTGTTATTACTATCATTTCAATTATTTATGCTGTAAACTGTATAATATAACAATAACATCAAAAGATAAATACAGACCTTAGCTCCCTGATGTGCTACTTCTTCCTCCAGATCATATTTACAATTAAGCAGAAGTTGGAGTTCCAAGTCTTATTGAGAAATATTTCATTTGCTTTTGAATTATACCAGCTCCTTCTCTGAGCCTTCCTACCATACTCCACATCTGATGAAACATTTATTTGAACAAACAAAATATATGTGTACAAATAAATACAAATGTCAGGAGCTGACACACAAATGCAAACACGTCTTTACCCATTCTTACCATCTGACAGCATGACAGGTTAAAGAGCATTTTGAATGGAAGCTACGCACACAGCCTTTGAAATGAATGACCAGACAAATGCACTGTAATCAATTTAATGTCTTCAGAAAATGTGCTATTTTTTAAAAGTGTGATACTGAGATGACTCATATTCGTGGGATAGGTAACAAAGGAATGGATGCCTGGAAGCCATGGCAGGTGTACAGTAACTTTAAATGGCTGCCCTATGGCCTCATCACCTGACCCTGACACTTGAGTGTGTAGAAATTAAGGGCAAGTTTCTGAATCATACTGCATGGGAAACCAATCATGGCTCAACCACTTTGTTGGACCATTAACAGCACCTCAAACTCTATCTTTGTCCAAATGAAAGAACAAAGAAAATAATTTTTCATCTGAAGAATCATCTTAAGATCCCCAAATGGAAAGTAAGGGCAGCAGTAAACCTCTTAAAGTCTAGTTTGGCAGCTATAACGCAGAGCATTAAGGTAAGGAAGTTATTTATGGCAAAAGAAGGAAACAAGAAAGGATTCCAAAGTGAGAGGTGGAAGGACAAAGAGAGGATTGGAGGCGAGCTTGTGATCATCCCTCTGCTCCATTAAAATGTGAAGAGAAAACAATTTTAATCAGGACTCAGGTGCCATAGCGACTCAAAAGCTAAGGCTCACTTTTAACTCAGTAAGTGAGATAATTCAGGCAAACTACAGATTTTTTCCCCAAAACAAAAGATAATTACCTCAGAATGCCATCTAACTTTGCCTGCAAGAAGATGGCAGTGGGATGTTTTCTCAGGAGGTCTTTCCTTTCATCCTGCCTCAGTCTCTCTTGACTTTGCAGCATTTCCTCTGCAACCTGGGCACCTCTTGCGGCTTCAGATGGAGAGGGTTGGTTTTTTGCCTACTGCCTGGAATTTGGGAACCACTTTTCAGACTAACCCTATGGGCTCCATTTTATTTTTCTTCCTTTGGATTTGAAGTGGAGAGAAGAGTAAGGGAAAAGTTCTACGTTCTCTTTTAGGAAATATTTTTTTGGGGTTCTCCTGGGAAGAGTAAGTAAGAGGTAAAATTTGAGAGGATGATTTTGTGCTTCCAGGGGTTCCTGCCCCCCAGCCCTGCAATGAATCCATCCCAGGTGCAGAAGGGAGTGTGAAGGACTCTTGCCAGTGTCCCAGGCAGGGAGCCTGATATTTCTAATTTCCAGTCAATCCAACACTTCCTGCTGATCAGAGATCTTCTAGATCCCAAACCCACTTCCATCCAGTTGATTCCGACTCATACAGACCCTATAGGGCAGAGAAGAACTGCATTATAGGCTTTCTAAGGTTGTAAATCTTTACAAAAACACACTGCCATATCTCCTCCCCCCAGCAGCTGGTGTGTTCAAACTACTGACCTTTTGGTTAGCAGCCAAGTGCTTTAACCACTGTGCCACGAGGGCTCCTCTAGATCTCAAGGTGGGGGTGGGATGGGGTGGGGTGGAACTGGGCTGCTTCTGAGACGAATGATGGCTGTAATCATTTTCAAAGGTATGATTTTCACCTGGGAAGGGACTTGAGGAAGCAACACAGCACTCCATGAATATTTATGAGCGAGCAGGGAAAGCTATTTCTTTCATGTGTTTAACAGAGTGGGTTAGCTGAGGGCTACACTTCTGTAGGTAACCAAATGATCCCAGCCTGGGTGGAAGGAAGGGCTGGAATGAAAAGAGAGAGAGAGAGAGATGAACCAGCACAGTTCTCCCTGGAGGAGAGTCAGTGAAACCCCTGTCACAGACTCTGCCTTAGAGAAAGTTGGAACCAGAAGAGGCCCCTTATGTCACCAAATATTTGTGTTGGGAGTAGTTTGATCAGAGGACACAGGAGGACACTCATAGGCTCTTAGTTACTAATACACTGCTGGCCAGTTGACTCTGACTCATATTTACACTATAGGACTGCCCCACAGGGTTTCCAAGGCTGTAATCTTTATAGAAGCAGACTGCTTATCTTTCTCCCAAGGACCTGCTGGTGGGCTCAAACTGCTAACCTTTCAGTTAGCAGCTGAGAGCTTGAACACTATCCCACCAGGGCTCCTTAACTGCTGCCCAATTTCAATTTTTTTTTTTTTTAAATTAAGTACATCTTCTCTTGTAATCTAGGGGTAAATATCTGGAGGTAGGAAACTGGCCTCCATAACCTGACATTCCCCAAAGTGAGGTCTTCAAAGTGGAGAGGCCAACCCCTCCACTGGACTCCTTTACTTGGTGGAGCAAAGTTGTTATAAAACACAGAGGGCAAAAGGGTTTCTGTAGTATAGCTATAGATGAGGTGATACTTAATTAAACACATTTCTCTGGAGTACTGGAGTGTGGTGGGAAAACATGAGACTGAGAAAGTGGAAACTCAGGGGTCCTAATCCAGTTGACTGGGACTTCCTCTAACCCCAGTTAACCCTAATTTTTTAAGTAGTGAATCCTTTTTGCAGAGGAACTCTAATAAAGAATGTCTATATGTAAAACAGATGAAAACACAGCTGCCATGGTTGAAGACTTTGGGGGGACATGATCTGTGGGCTCCCCCCCTCTCTCTCCATCATTGTCTTTGGGGGCACACGTAGCCCTGAATTGCATTTGGGGGATCCTGAGGCTCTTCAGAAAAGTTTGCAAACCGTGGGACTAGATTATGTCTAAGATCCTTTTGAAATTTTAAATTTCATAATTTAAAATGTCTTCCTTTTGAAGTGGTCATGTTGATAGATGGCAAAATTGAGAGTAGGAGGGAAATGAGAAAGGCGGGGAGAAAGCCTTACACATTCCATCTCCAGCGTTCCAGGCTGGAAGAATGTTGCGGATGTCTCAGCAGTGTTCGGCATGCTGTGTCACTGTTTATCTTGGCATTTTTCATCTGTGTGCAGCAGCAGCTGCTGCATAAATGAATGTGCTTCATTTCCTCAGCAACAAGACTGGGTCCCTTGCATCCCCTCCCCCCAGGGAACAGCCAGAGGAGCTAGTGTGGTGTCCCGGTGTTGCCAGGGATGGGCTGATAGTCATACCAAATTAGGAAAAGGACTGACAGAGGTTTCCTAGCCCAACTGCATCACTGAGGCTCTGCCAGCAGAATCAGTTAAAGTGTGTGTAGTCCTGCATAGAATTGGATGGTATGTGGTCTGCCAGTAACGCAGGAAAAAGAATAATCAAGAGGGACGTTGTTCTTTAATAAGTGTAAAAATAAACATCATCAAAATGCTGCAACACAATACAGAGGCTGGAAGTGGTTAGTGTGGTGATTACAGAAAGGGCATCAGTATAGGATGTCATTTCTCGCAAAGATCCAAGAAAATGTCTAGCATTCATTTTTGTAAACAAAGCCATCACACACTGAAGTTATTTTTTTATTTCAAACATAGAGCCATACCACCTTCATTTGGAACATGGTTGAGAGGATTGAGATGGTATATAAATCTGGGACAAGACTCGGTATTGTATGTTACTCCTCAGAGGAGCAAAATGCAAGGCCCCTTTTAAACAAATACAGGGCTATTCAGCTCCGAAGCATTGTTAATCTTCTCATTAAAAGGCACCGTTGTATGTTCCAAATCCGTCTTCCAAAGATCAGATCCAGATTTTCCAGCTAAAGAAACAATGGAGTCATTTCTACAAGAACTGGGAGAGAGACTCTAGACAACTGTTGCACACCAGATCATTACAGTTATAGAGGCCAGTAGGTCTGATTGGGACAGACAAACATAAACACACAGAGAGACAGACAGACAGACACACACACACACACACACAGAGGCATGTAGAATGTAGGCTCTATGAGGAAAATATTAGAAGCAAAATTGATTACTAGCCTATGATTAAGAGACAACATGAATCAAAGATCTCCTCTGGAGCCAGAGAACCAACTGGCTCTGCTGCTGCTGCTACACAGTGGAGCTTTGTGTGTGTGTGTGTGTGTGCGTGTGTGTGTGTTTCCCTTCATTTCCTGGCATCAGTTTAAGAACCACAGTTGTGGTTTGTGACTGTGCCTCAGCATGCCAATCTAGGGTGTTGCTGTTTAGAGTAGTTAGTCTATTGGGAACAAAGGTATTTGATCTTCTCTCTTCTCCTTAAGCTCTTGCTACCTAAATGAAACTTTGGATTGGCTTGGCTGTGAGAAACATGCTGAACAGTTGGAAATGTCGGCTGAGATTAAAATATATGGGTGCCAGTTCATTGTTAGTGACCACACTTTCCCTTGGGGTAAAAATCTTGCAGACAAGAGTGAGCCTACATTTCAGATGCATGTTCCCTTGGAATGAGGTCCCTTAGGGTGGAAGGTGGGGGAAAGAATATGAAGTGGAGGCTTGTGTTTTAAAAACTCGAGGCCTGCTCTATTTCTGCATTGCCTGCTCTCAGCCGAGTATGAGAAACCGTAAGTAGTGGGAAAAGGAATAGAACATTTCTACTCATAGAAAGTGTGGGGGTGATAAGGAGGGACAAGGGAAGCACATTGACAATGTATATTTTTTTGGCGTAGGCAAATACTTTTTGACAATTTCTAAGCACCAGATACAGAAATCCCCTGGCTGTTTTGGAGTTGTGCCAGGGCATTCTCACACGCACTGATGAAAACTGTATTTACCTTCTACCAAAACACCCTTGAGCATTTCCTGCACCATTGGGGCACAATCTATGAATGAAAGAAATATGAAATTAAGGAGGAAATTCACTTCAATGGTGATCTCTGGAAGGACCAAATGGTGCATGAATAAAGTGTTTCATTGATTTAGTACCTATCTCAAGAGAGCAAGGAGACTTTATAGGCTATTTGTCATCAATCATTATGCAACACATCATAAGTTCTTTGAGGTACATTGGCTTTAGGTGACATTAATAAGGAAAGGTGTTGTCCTAAGTTCAATAGTAAACCAGTGGCAAGAAGTAAGTGGGAATACTACTTTTGTAAATCACATAACATATAATATATATTCTCTATCTCATATAATATTTGTTATTGTTATTTTGCCATTGAGTTGGACCTGACTCATAGCGACCCCTCCTTGGGTTTCCAAGGCAGTATCATTATGGAAGTAGGTCACCCAACCTTCTTTCCAAGGAGTGGCTGGTGGGTTTGAACCACCAGCCTTCTGGTTAGCAATCAAGTGCCTTAGGCATTATGCTACCAGAGCTCCTATATAATAATATAGCATATATATAATAGTGCTGAACTTAAACAATAAGATCTTCCCTATAAACCAAACCAAACCCATTTGTTACAGAGTGGAATTTCTTGACTATAATCTTTATGAAAGAAGACCACTAGGTCTTCCTTCGGCAGGACAACTGGATGGGTTTGAACTACCAACTTTTTGATTAACAGACAAGTGCAAATGGTTTGTACCATACATCTTGCCTATAACTATGGAACATCAGATATGGAATAAAGTAGAATAATTGGTGGGCCAGTTTCCCATCAGATAAGCTTACCCAGCAGTGTGGCATTATGACCCTACAAACATCCATCAAATAAGCATTCCGTCCACAGAAAACCACTGTGCTTATTCTGCAAATGCAGCTTCAAAATAAGCCCCCTAAACCCCTTTCTCTACAACCAGATTTCTGCTCTTTTCTCTATAGATATTTTGACACCAATACTGACCTTACACTTATTGGGCAAAAATGATGCCTCCTCATCAAAAGAAAAGAGATGGATGTGTTATTATTACTGTAGTCTGGGTCCTAACAGGAGACAGATGGCACATGCAATTTGGGTAATTGAGGAAAGTTTAATAAAAGAACTATTTACAAAGGTGCCTGCAGGTTGTAAGGAAATCACAGGAGATAGTGCAGCATCCCAGGGCCATTTAACAGCTGAGGTGACTCCTTTGGCCTGAACAGGTAAGGAAAAGGAGTGACTACTTGCAAAAAGGTCATGGGGTTGGTGTTCTGACCTTCTCTAACTTCATGAGGGGGAAAGAAAATCACAAGAGAGAATGATTAACACCCCAAGGCTGATTCCTATGAGGCAGAGGTCAGACGTGCTGCCATCCTCTAACATTTTTACCAATTGTGATGCCACCTATTCCCTCCCATAGCACTTTCTACTTCTCTGCTGTGTTTGATAATTCATTGCAATGGCCACACAAAACTCAAAGACAATACTCAAAATTATGGGGTTTATTAGGGAAGTAACAGATTCCAGTTCAGAATCAGAAACAACTTAGGATACAGTTCTTCAATCAGGACAAATTCTTCTCAGCCATGCCACAGACACGCTTCTCTCTGGCTTTGGCCTCTGCCTTGCTCTAGTTACAAAGTTCTATTAGCTTTACCGATAGGGTGCCTAGAGAGAGATCTCACTGCACCCACAAGACTCCTGTCCAAAGCCATTGAGCTTTCTCACTCCATGGGCTGGGAAGCCTACTGCTCTGTCTCATCACTGTCTCTTGGTTCTGTTGTCTCTGCTGCCACCATCTCTCTGCAGTTTCAGTGAAGATATCTTAGGTCCAAGGATGTGCTCCACTCCTGGTTCTTCTGCCTTGATGGTAGTGATATCCCCTTTGCTCGGAAACCCAATGGGGTTCACTGTGGTTCAGAAATAACTGGATGGCAGTGAGTTTTTTTTTTTTTTTTTTTAACCTCTGCGGTGGCTCATTTTAAGCCTAGTGGAATGGCAAAACTGACCAATCCCCATGTTAGGGTTCCATACATATTTTTTTCATGGTCCCACCCCATAAGTGTGCCATGTACCTTGTTTTTGTTATTAGCAAGCTATTCAATCCCCTTGGTGAGCTACAAGCACCTCATATTTGCATAGTCCCACCTAGTCATCTGGTTGGAGTCACAAAGACCATGGATAGAAGAGCCATATTAAGTAATTCACTGCACCACATTACTGGAACCTGAAATGGGGTAACTGTATGAAGAGAGCACTTGATAGCAGATGCAGCCTTCAGTGGGGGGGAGGCATAGTGAGTCCTTAAGTGATGCTAAAGGAGTCACCAAGGGAGGAAGTGGTGGGAATAAATACTCCTCATCTCATACTTGTGCTTCCCATTGGCCAAATCCAACAGGAAACTAGTGGTAAACACAGATAGATGATGCAGTCCATATAAGTTAGCCTCCTGTGATGGTTAATTTTATGTGTCAACTTGGCTAGAGTATGGTTCCCAGTAGTTTGACCAAACACTAGCTTAGTTGCTGTTCCCTAATATAATCTGATGCAATGTAATGTAATCATCTTCCATAATCTACTATGATGCAATCAATCAATAAGTTGAAGGAGGAGATACTAAGAGTGTAGTCTCTTCAGATTATAAATACATATTTTGGCAGAACTTACTCTCTCATCTTTGCACTTTTCCCATCACCCGACCTATGGATCTTGGAGTTGCCAACCCCTGACAATCCTGTGAGCCATCAGGAATCTCTAGCTTGTCATCTGACCTATGGATTTTGGACTTTCCAAATCCCACAACCATGTGAGCCAATCCCCTGAAGAAAATCTCTGTCTTTCTCTCTATCTATGTCTCATTGGTTCTGTTTCTCTAGAGAATCGTGACTAAGACACCTCCTGAGGTGCAGAGCAAGGCAGAGAGGATATAAAGTGAATCTGGAGGGGCAAATGAATGCTATTCAGCATACTTAGACCTGACTACAAATCCCACTTCTATTCAATTAGCTGTTGATCTTGGACACAATATTTAATTTCTCTTAGCCCTCCCTCAGAGAAGATGGTCACTTGGATTTCATTTCTGCTCCAAAGCCCATCTTCATTCCAACTCTAATAAAAAGAATTCATTAACGTTATGATTGTTCATAAATAGGAGGACTTTACACATTCATATTTGCAGTACTCACCAAATTGTTTTAACTCAAAAATGCACATTTATATTACATTTTAAAAATATTTTATTTTATTATTGTTGTTGAAAATATACATAGCACAGAGAACATACACCAATTCAATCATTTCTATATATACAATTCAGTCACAGTGATTGCATTCTTTGAGTTGTATAAACATTCTCACCCCTCTTTTCTGAGTTGTTCCTCCCCCACTAACCTAGCTAAGCTAAACTATTTTTATTACTAGTTAAGCTAAACATTTTTTTTTTTTTAAATTTTAAGAAGAGTCAGGGTTTATTTTTGGTTTAAAGTTCAATGTTTAAGGATTATCTCAGGGCAATAGTTTCAGGGGATCTTCTAGCTTCGATGATTCCAGAATGTCTAGATTCCATAAGCATTTGAAATTCTGTACATTACATTTTAATGCTTAATTATTTCAGATTTGTTATTTACTGAGACTACATATTTTAACAGCTAAGAGAGATGAACTTGTCTGTCAGTTTGTTGTCCTGTGATGGCTTGCGTGTTCCTATGAGGCTGGAGGCTATGACACCAGTGTTGCAAATGCCAGCAGGGTTACCCATGGTTGACAGGTTTCAGGGGAGCTTCCAGACTAAAACAGATTTGGAAGAAGGAAGAGGCCATCCACTTCTAAAAGAATTGGACAGTGAAAACCTTATGAATAGGAGTGAAACTCTGTATGATATATTACTGGAAAACTTTATAAATAGCTCTTGAAACATTGTCTGACATAGTGCTTTAAAATGAACCCATCAGGTCAGAAGGCACTCAAAATATGACTGGTGAAAAGCTGACTCCTCCAAATAGAGTTGTCTTAATGATGTGGATGGAGTAAAGCCTTCAAGACCTCTATTTGCTGATGTGGCATGACTCAGAAGAAACAGGTGCAAATTTCTATTAACAATCAGAACATGGAATGTATGAATCATGAATCTAGGAAAATGGGAAGTTGTCAAGAATGAAATGGAATGCATAAAGATCAATATCCTAGGCATTAGTGAGCTGAAATGGACTGGTTTTGGCCATTTTGAATCAGACAACCATATGATCTACTATGCCAGGAATGACAATTTGAAGAAAAATGGTGTGACATTCATCATCACAAAGACTGTTTCAAGATCTATCCTGAAGTACAATGTTGTCAGTGATAGGATAATATCCATATGCCTACAAGGAAGAACAGTTAATACTACTATTATTCAAATCTATGCACCAACCACCAAAGCCAAAGATGAGGAAATTGAAGATTTCTACTGACATCTGCAGTCTGAAATTGACAGCACAGGCAATCAAGATGTGTTGATTATCACTGACGACTGGAATGCAAAAGTTGGAAACAAAGAAGCATTACCAGTAGTTGGAAAATATGGCCTTCATGATAAGAATAATGCTGGAGATTGCCTGACAGAATTTTGCAAGACCAATGACTTATTCATTGCAGATACCTATTTTCAACAACACAAACAGAAGTTATAAACATGGACTCCACGAGAAGGAATATATAGGAATCAGATTGGCTACATCTGTGGCAAGAGACAATAGAGAGTCTCAATATCTTTGACCAAAACAAGGTCAGCAGCTGACTGTGGAACAGACCATCAACTGCTCAGATGCAAGTTCAAGTTGAAGCTGAAGACAATTAAAAGAAGTCCACAAGAGCCAAAATATGACCTTGATAATACACCTCCTGAGTTTAGAGATCATTTAAAGAATAGATTTGAAGAACTGAACACCAATGACCAAAAACTAGTGGAATTGTGGAATGATATCAAGAATATCATCCATGAAGAAAGTAAGAGGTTGTTGGAAAGACAGGAAAGGAAGAAAAGACCTAAATGGATGTCAGAAGAGACTCTGAAACTTGGCCTTGAATGGAGAGTAGCTAAAGTAAATGGAAGAAATGACAAGATAAAAGAGGTGAACAGAAGATTTCAAAGAGCAGGTAGAGAAGACAAAACAAATTATTATAATGAAATGTGCAAAGACCTGGAGTTAGAAAACCAAAAAGGAAGAACATGCTCAGCATTTCTCAGGCTAAAAGAACTAAAGAAAAAATTTAAGCCTTGAGTTGCAATGTTGAAAGATTCTACGGGCAAAATATTGAATGGTACAGGAAACATCAAAAGAAGATGGATGGAATACACAGAATCACTATACAAAAAAGAATTGGTAGATGATCATCCATTTCAGGAGGTGGCATAAGATCAAGAACCAATGGTATTGAAGGAAGAAGTCGAGATTGCACTGAAAGAATTAGCAAAGAACAAGGCTCCAGGAATTGATGGAATACCCACTGAGATGTTTCAACAAACGGATGCTACATAGAAGGCATTCACTTGGCTGTTGTTATTGTTGTTGTTATGTACTGTCGAGTCAGACCTGACTCATAGCAACCCCTCCTTGGGTTTCCAGTTATCACTACAAAAGTAGATTGCCCAACCTTCCTTCCAAGGAGTGGCTGGTGGGTTTGAACTGCCAGCCTTCTGGTTAGCAGTCAAGTGCCTCAGGAACTATGCTACCAGAGATTTGTCTATCTGGCCAACTGACTGAGAGAGTATTAAAGAGTACCCATTCCAAAGAAAGTTGATCCCATAGAATGTGGAAATTATTGAACAAGATGATTAATATCACATGCAAGTAAAATCTTGCTGGATATAATTAAAAAATGGTTGCAGCAGTATATTGACAGAGAACTTCCAGAAATTCAGGCTGGCTCCAGAAGAGGATGTAGAATGAGGGATATCATTGCTGATGTCAGATGGATCTTAGCTGAAAGAAAAGAATACCAGAAAGATGTTTACTTATGTTTTATTGACTAAGCAAAAGCATTCAATTGTGTGGATCAGAAATTATAGATAACTTTGAGAAGAATGGGAATTCCAGAGCACTTAATTGTACTCATGAGGAACCTGTTCATAGACCAGGAGTCTATCATTTGAACAGAACAAAGGGATACTGCATGGTTTAAACAAACAAGGAAGAGAGTGCATCAGCGTTGTATCCTTTCACAATACTTATTTCATCTATATGCTGAGCAAATAATCCGAGAAGCTGGACTGTATGAAGAAGAACATGCCATCAGGATTGGAGGAAGAATCATTAACAACCTGTGATATGCTGACACCACAACTTTGCTTGCTGAAAGTGAGGATGATTGAAGCACTTACTGAAGAAGATTAAAGACTACAGTCTGCAGTATGGATTTCACCTCAATATTAAGAAAACAAAAATCCTCACAACTGGACCAGTAAGTAGCATCACGATAAATGGAGAAAAGATTGAAGTTCTCAAGGACTTCATATGCCTTGGTTCTACAATCAATACCAATGGAAGCAGCAGTCAAGGCATCAGACAATGCCTTGTATTGGGCAAATCTGCTGCAAAAGACCTCTTTCAAGTGCTGAAGAGCAGAGATGTCTCCTTGAAGACTAAGGTGCGTGTAACGCAAGCCATGGTATTTTCAATCATCTCTTATGCATGTGAGAGCTGGACAATGAATAAAGAAGACCGAAGAAAAGTTGATGTTTTTGAGTTGGGGTGTTGGCGAAGAATACTGAGAGTACCATGGACTGCTAAAAGATCTAACAAATATATCCTGGAAGAAATGCAGCCAGAATGCTTCTTGGAAGTGAGAATGGCCAGACTTTGTCTCACCTACTTTGGTCATGTTATCAGAAGGAACCACTCCCTGGAGAAGGATATTATACTTGGTAAAGTGGAGGGTCAATGAAAAGGGGAAGGCCTTCAACAAGATGGATGGATATAGTGGCTGCAACAATGGGCTCAGGTATAGCAAGCATCATGAGACTAGCACAGGACCAATGTTTTGTTCTGTTGTGCATAAAGTTGCTATAAGTTAGAGATCACTCAACGGCACCTAACAACAACAACAACAACACATATTTTAAGCAGATTTATTGAGATATGTTTGACATATAATAAACTGTACATATTTAAAGTGTACAATGTGTTAAGTTTTGACATATGTAGGAATCAAGATATCAACATATCCCTCAACCTCAAAAGCTCCCTCATACCTTGTTATAATCCCTCTCTGCAACTCTTTCCTATACTCCCTTCAGGTTGTCCATTGATATATTTTCTATCACCAAGTATTAGATTGAGTTTATTAGAATTTTATTAAACATTATAAATAGTTCAGAATTTTTGTTTTAAAGATTGTCTCAAGAAATCTAAAATATTCTTAGATGGGGGAAAGAGAGCAAACAAAAACAAGCCCAGCTGGATTTGGCCTACACCTAGTTTGTTGACTCCTGATGTAGATTCATATTTAACATCTGGTGTCATTTTCCTTACACACGAGGATCTTCCTTAAAAGTTTCTTATGGTATGTGCCCGCTGGTGATGAATTCTTGCAGCTATGGTTGGGCAATCAACTTCCGTAGTGATACTGCCTTGGAAACCCAAGGAGGGGTCACTATGAGTCAGGTCCGACTTGAAGGCACATAACAACAACATTGTATGTTTGAGAAAAGTCTTTATTTTCAAAAGATATACTTTGCTGCATATATAGAATTCTAGTTTGGCAGTTTTTCCTTTCAGTACTTTAAAGATATTGCTACATTGTCTTTTTGCTTGCATTGTTTCTGACAAGAAACTGATAGCATCCTTTCTTTTATTCCTTTGTATGTAGTGCATCTTTAGTTTCTACCTGTTTTTAAGCTTATGTATTTATCACTGATTTTGAGCAATTTGATTATTATGTACCTTGGCATACATAGTTTCTTCATGTTTCTTGTGTTTGGGGGTTGTTGAGATTCTTAGATCTCTGGGTTTATAATTCTATCAAATTTGTAAAATTTCAGCCGTTATGAAAGTCTTTCAAGATTTGTTTTGGTTCCCCTTCTCTCATCTCTCCTTTGTGATTATAATTACAAGTGTATCATGTTGCTTGAAGTTGTCCCAAAGCTCACTAGTACTTTGTTTACTTTTTTAAAATTGTTTTTTCTCCCTCTATTTTATTTTGGAGATTTTCTATTCCGTTGTCTTCAAGTTTGTTTAGCTTTTCTTCTGCAATATGGAATCTGCTGTGAATCACATCCAGTGTATTCTTCATCTCATGCATTGTAGTATTCTTTTTTCTAGAAGTTCTATCTTTTAAAAGATATCTTTCATGTCTTTAAGTAACTTTTTGAACATATGTTGTTGTTGTTGTTACTTGTTGTCGAGTCATCTCCGACTCATAGCGACTCTATGTATAACAGAATGGAACACTGCCTGGTCCTGTGCCAGCCTCATGATCCCTACTATACCTGAGACCATAGCTGCAGCCACTGTGTCAATCCATCTTGTTGAGGGCCTTCACCTCTATAGTTGACCTTCCACTTTACCAAGCATGACATCATTCTCCAGAGAATGGTCCCTTCTAACAACATGACAAAAGTAGGTGAGATGAAATCTGGCCATTCCCACTTCCAAGGAGCATTCTGGCTGCACTTTCTTCAGGACAGATCTGTTAGTTCTTTAAGCAGACCACAGTACTTTCAGCATTCTTCACCAACACCACAACTCAAAAGTATCAACTCTTCTTTGGTCTTCCTTATTCATTGTCCAGCTCTCACATGCATAAGAGACAATTGAAAATGCCATGGCTTGGGTTAGGCGCACCTTAGTCTTCAAGGAGATATCTTTGCTCTTCAGCACCTGAAAGAGGTCTTTTGCAGCAGATTTGCCCAATGGAATACATCCTTTGATGTCCTGACATCCACTGGTGTTCCTTGTAGAACCAAGTAATAAGAAGTCCTTAACAACTTCAATGTTTTCTCCACCCATCATGAAGTTGTTCACTGGACCAGTTGTGAGGATTTTTATTTTCTTAATATTGAGGTGAAATCCATACTGCAGACTGTAGTCTTTAATCTTCATCAGTAAGTGCTTCAATTCATCCTCACTTTCAGCAAGCAAAGTTGTGTCATCTACATATCACAGGGTGTTAATTAGTCTTCCTCCAATTCTGATGCCATGTTCTTCTTCATATAATCCAGTTTCTCGGATTATTTGCTCATCATACAGATTGAATACACTCCCTTCCTGATTTTAAACCATGCAGTATCCCCTTGTTCTGTTTGGATAACAGCCTCCTGATCTATGAACACGTTCCTCATGAGTACAGTCAAGTGTTCTGGAATTCCTGTTCTTCTCAATGCTATCCATAATTTGTTAGGATCCATATAATCGAATGTTTTTGCTTAATCAATAAAGCATAAGTAAACATCTTTCTAGTATTCTTTGCTTTCAGCTAAGATCCATCTGACATCAGCAATGATACCCCTCATTCCACATCCTCTTCTGAAGCCAGCTTGCATTTCTGGAAGTTCTCTGTCAATATACTGCTGCAACCATTTTTGAAGTATCTTCAGCAAGATTTACTTGCATGTGATATTAATGATCTTGTTCAATAATTTCCACATTCTGTGGAATCACCTTTCCTTGGAATGGGTACAAATATGGATCTCTTCCAGTCAGTTGGCCAGGTGGCTGTCTTCCAAATCTCTTGGCATAGCCATGTGAGTGCCTCCAGAGCAGCATCTGTTTGTTGAAACATCTCAATGGGTATTCTGTCAATTCCTGGAGCCTTGTTTTTTGCCAACTCCTTTGGTGCAGCTTCAACTTCTTCCTTCAATACCATTGGTTCTTGATCATATGCCAGCTCCTGAAATGGATGATTGTCTACTAATTCTTTTTGGTATAGTGACTCTGTGTATTCCATCCATCTTCTTTTGATGTTTCCTGTGTCGTTCAACATATTGTCCATGGAATCTTTCAATATTGCAATTCAAGGCTTAAATTGTTTCCTCAGTTCTTTCAGCTTGAGCAATGCTGAGTCTGTTCTTCTCTTTTGGATTTCCAACTCTGGTCTTTGCACATTTCATTATAATAATTGACTTTGTCTTTTCTAGCTGCTCTTTGTAATCTTCTGTTCAGTTCTTTTATCCTGTCAATTCTCCCACCCACTTTAGCTACTCTCCATTCATGGTCAAGTTTCAGAGTCTCTTCTGACATCCCTTTAGGTCTTTTCTTCCTTTCCTGTCTTTTTAATGATCTTTTGCTTTCTTCATGGATGATGTTCTTGATGTCATCCCATAATTCCTCTGGGTTCTGGTCATTGGTGTTCAATGCATCAAATCTATTATTTAAATGATCTCTAAATTCAGGAGGGATATTATCAAGGTCATATTTTGGCTCTCGTGGACTTCTTTTAATTCTTGAATTTGCATGTGAGCAATTGATAGTCTCTTCCACAGTCAGTTCCTGGCCTTGTTTTGGCTGAAGATATTCCAACTCTTACATTCCAATCACCAGTGATAATTAACACATCTTGATTCCATGTTCAGGCAATTTCAGACTGTAAAAGTTGGTAGAAATCTTCAATTTCCTCATCTTTGGCTTTGGGGGTTGGTGCATAGATTTGTATAATAGTAGTATTAACTGTTCTTCTTTGTAGGCATATGGATATTATTCTATCACTGACAGCATTGTACTTCAGGACAGATCTTGAAACAGTCTTTGTGATGATGAATGCCATGCCATTTTTCTTCAATTTTTCATTCCTGGCATAGTAGATCATATGGTTGTCTGATTCAAAATGGCCAAAACCAGTCCATTTCAGCTCACTAATGCCTAGGATATTGATCTTATGTATTCAGTTTCATTCTTGACAACTTCCCATTTTCCTAATTTCATGCTTTGTACATTCCATGTTCTGATTATTAATGGATGTTTGCAGCTATTTCTTCTCATCTTGAGATATGCCACATCAGCAAATGGAGTCCCAAAAGCTTTTCTCTATTCACATCATTAAGGTCGGCTCTACTCTGAGGAGGCAGCTCTTCTCCAGTCATATTTTGAGTGGCTTCTGACCTGAGAGGCTTATCTTTTGAGAATCTTTCACTGCTATTCATAAGGTTTTCACTGGCCAATTCTTTGAGAAGTGGACAGTCTCTTTCTTCTTCCAAGGCTGTCTTAGTCTGGAGGATCTGCTGAAATCTGTCCACCTTGGGCAACCCTGCTGGCATTTGCAACATTTGCATAGCCTCGAGCTTCACAGCAATGCTCAAGCCATCACAGTAGGACAAACTGACAGACAAGTTTGTCCCCCTAGCTGTTCTAAACTGCTCTGCTCATTTCCCGGTCTTCCCACCCTACTCGCTTTAGTGACCTGCCCCGGGCCGAACACTCACCTTCTGCTGGTCCCAGGGTTGGCTTATAAGCTATGTAGTATATATTTATAATAACTGTTTTAATGTTCTTGCTTTCTAGTTTTAAAATATGTGTCAGTTCAAGGTTGGTTTTGATTTATCTTTTCATAATGGTTCACATTTTCCTACACTTTTGCATGCCTCATAATGTTTCATACTACACCAAATATTGTTAATTTTATCTTGCCAGGTGCTGGATAAGGAGCCCTGGTGGCACAACATTTAAGTTCCTGGTTGCTGACAGAAAGTTTGGTGGTTCTAACCTACCCAGTGGCTCTATCGGAGGAAGACCTGGCAATCTGCTCTCATAAAGATTACAGCCTAGAAAACCCTATGGGTTAGTTCTACTCTGTCACATAGCATTGCTGTGAATCAAAATCAACTCAACAGAATACAACAACAGCAGGTACTGGATATTTTGTTTTCCTATAAATATTCTTGAATTTTGCTTTGGGATGCAGTTAAATTTTAGGTGTAACCCAAGAGCCCTCAGTGTAGAACTAATTATTCCCAATTCCTGTACAAAAATTCTGGTTTGTACTTTGCTCAGGGCCCCATGATTTTTTGAAATTTTCTACTCTAGCTGATAGGAAGAGGTACTATTCCCAACCTGTGCAGGTACCTGGCATTATTACCGTGTCAGTGGTTCTTTCCTCAGTTTTGGGTTATTTTCTCACAACCCTGCACTGATTAGTCCTCTGCTAAATCTAAAGGGTTTCAGATTTAGATCTCTAGATATCTCTCCATACAGCTTTCTCCTTTCCAGGACTCCCCCCACCCTCAGAGCTTTCTGAACTCTCCTTTGGTTTGCCTTGCTTGTGTCATGGACAGGATATTCTCTCAAGACACGAAGCTGGGGCAATAAGTTCACCTCCTTTGTTTATCATCACTCTGGTCCTTTATTGCTTGTTGTTCAGTGTGTTGCAAACTGTTTTATGTTTTTATATGTATTTTTTTTCCATTTTTTGGTTGTTTTAGGTGGGATGGTAAATTCGGCCCCTTCTACTCCAACTTGACTGGAAACAGAAATTTGGGACTAAGATTTATTATTATTATTATTATTCTTTAGTCTCATCTTTTGGTTTATAACTAATGTTGTAAAAGAAACTATATTTCTTGAAAACATTTACAACATATTAAATATATATATGTTGTTATTAGGTGCTGTTGAGTCAGTTCTGACTTATAGTAACACCATGAATGGCAGAATGAAACACCACTCATTCCCTTGCCTCTTCACATTCACTGTCATGCTTCATCCCCTTGTAACAGTCACTTTGTCAATCCATTTAATTGAGGGTCTTTCCCTTTTTTCACTGACCATCTACTCTATCAAATACTTTATCCTTCTCCAGGATCTGGTCCCTTCTGGTAAACTTACCAAAGTACAAAAGACAAAATCTGACCATTCTCATTTTTAAGGACCATTTTGATTGTACTATTTCCAAGACAGATTTATTCATTCTCCTGGCAGTCCATGATATATGCAATATTCTCCACCAACAAACACCAAAATTCAAATGCATCAGTTCTTCTCAATTTCAGTCTTATTCATTGTCCAGCTTTCACATGCATACAAAGTTATCAACAATATCTTTCTTCTTCCTAGTCTGTCTTAGTCTGGCAGCTCCTCTGAAAACTCTACTGTGGGTATCTGAAACACCAGTAGCACAGCTTCCAGCATCACAGCAACACATAAGCCACCAAAGTACAACAAACTGACAGATGAGTGGTGGAAACAAAAAGAAGAACACGCTTGGCTTTTCTCAAGCTGAAAGAACTGAAGAAAAAATTCAAGCCATGGGTTTCAATACTGAAGATTACTATGGGCAGGATACTGAACAATTCAGGAAACAAAATAAGATGGAAGAAGTACATGGAGTAACTGTACCAAAAAGAATTGGTTGACATTCAACCATTTCAGGAGGTAGCATATGGTCAAGAACTGATGTTATTAAAGGAAGAATGTGAAGCTTCAGCAAAGGAATTGGTGAAAAACAAGGGTTCAGGAATTGCTAAAATGCCTACTAAGATGTTTCAACAAATGGATGCTGCATTGGAGGCACTCACTCATTTATGCCAAGAAATTTGGAAGAAAGGTTCCTGGCCAACTGACTGGAAGAGATCCATATTTATGTCCATTCCAAAGAAAGGTGATCCAACAGACTGTGGAAATTATTGAACAATATCATTAATATCACATGCAAGTAAAATTTTTCTGAAGATAATTGAAAAATGTTTGCAGTTCTATATTGACAGTGAACTGCTAGAAATTGAAGCTGGATTCAGAGGAGGGAGTGAAACAAGGGATATCATTGCTGATGTAGATGGATCTTGGCTGAAAGCAAAGAATACCAGAAATATGTTCACCTGTGTTTTATTGACTATGCAAAGGCATTTGAATTTGTGGGTCATAACAAACGATGGATAACATTGCAAAGAATAGGAGTTCTAGAACATTTAATTGTGCTCATGAGGAACCTGTACATAGATCAAGAGGTAGTCATTAGAACAGAATAAGGGGATACTGCATGGTTTAAAACCAGGAAAGGTGTGCATCAGGGTTGTATCCTTTCACTGTACTTATTCAGTCTGTATGCTGAGCAAATAATCCGAGAAGCTGGACTATATGAATAAGGATGTGGCATCACAATTGCAGGAAGACTCACTAACAACCTGCAACATGCAGATCACATGAGCTTGCTTGCTGAAAGTGAGGATGACTTTAAACACTTACTGATGAAGATCAGAGACTATAGCCTTCAGTATGGATCACATCTCAATATAAAGAAAACAAAAAATCCTCACAACTGGACTTATAAGCAGGACCATGATAAATGGAGAAAAGATTGAACTCGTCAGGGGTTCCAGCTTACTTAGACCCACAATTAACACCCATGGAAGCAGCAGTCAAGAAATCAGAAGATATATTGCATTGGGCAAATCTGCTGCAAAAGACTTCTTTAAAGTGTTAAAGAGCAAAGATGTCTCCTTGAGGACTAAGGTGCGCCTGACACAAGCCATGATATTTTCAGTTGCCTCATATGCATGTGAGAGCTGGACAATGAATAAGGAAGACAGAAGAAGAATTGATGCTTTTGAGTTGTGTGCTGGCAAAGAAGGCTGAAAGTACCATGGACTGCTGAAAGAACTAAGAGATCTGTCCTGGAGGAAGTGCAGCCGGAATGTTCCTTGGAAGTAGAATGGCCAGACTTTGTGTCACCTACTTTGGTTGTGTTATTAGAAGGGACCATTCCCTAGAGAAGGATGTCATGCTTGGTAAGGTGGAGGATCGACGAAAGAGGGGAAGGCCCTCAATGAGATGGATTGACACAGTAGCTGCCACGATGGGCTCAAGTATAGCAAGGACTGCGGAGCTGGCATGGGACTGGATGGTGTTTCGTTCTGCTGTACATAGGGTCTCTGTGAGTCAGGGGTGACAGCACCTAACAACAACAACAAACATATGGACAAAATTATGTACAGTGGAAAAGATCACTTAAAACCTGCTAATAGCTTGTTGTTGTTATGTGCCATCAAGTCAGACTCGACTCATAGCGACCCCTTCTTGGGTTTCTGGGGCAGTATCACTACAGAAGTAGATTGCCCAACCTTTCTTCCGAAGGAGTGGCTGGTGGGTTTGAACAGCCAGCCTTCTGGTTAGCAGTCAAATGCCTTAGGCACTATGCTACCAGAGCTCCTTGCTAATAGCTTACACACAAGAATTAATAGAAGAAAACTTGTTAGTAGATTGGAGCTATTTAAAAGAATAATATTTGGACACTAAAAAGAATAAATACATGCATTCTGGGACACCATGAGACTCCCATGAAGTTAAATGGAAAATCAGAAGGGCAAAGTACTACCGTAGAAAATATGATACTAATGGAGAATATAATACCGAATTGAATTTTTCAGACACTTCATTTTCAATACCCTTCCTCTGAGGTGTTTCATTTAGCTCATCAGGTTTAGTCATGATATTTGCCTAGAAAAATAACAAAAATTCTCAATGGGCAAGTTTAAAAATGGGTGGGGAGAATGTGGCCAAATAAAAGCACGTGAGATATTGGGTTGCTTTGCACCTAATGTATTTTCATTATAAAGTTGTTGAATTTCTTCTTTCCACTAAGCCTTACCCCAGATTTAGCTGGTTTATCCCCAGAGTGTGACTAAATTGGAACACTGTTTCTTGGGTGTGGTTTTCTTTCTCTGGGGAGACTTCAAAAGAAGCAGATGATCTGAGCCTGAGATTGAATCCTTCAGTAACCATGACACCTTAGAACAAAGAGACTTACTACTTCAGGCAGCTACAACTTTTGGAAGAGTAAGAATTAGCAGTTAATGTTATTGAAGCTGTGGTTAGCATGAGTGATAACAATATTTTGGGATTCTTGGCTTGAATATTTAGGATACTGTTATTTAGAAGATATTACAAATATTGGTTCTTTAAAAGCCTTCAAGTCTGGCCCCAGACAAAATTAATAGAGTTCACTAGCATTAGCTGAGTAACTATTACTGTACATCTCTTTATTTCATTTAATCCTCCAAATTTCTATAAGGTGGGTAGCATTACACTTTTTAAAAAAAAAACAAAATGAGGCTCAAGAAACTTAGATGAGTTAACCCAATCAGTGCCAGAAGGGTAATTTTAACCCAAGGTTCTCTTTGTCTAGTGCTCTTCTACTTCACCATGATGTCTTATTTTCCATAAGTCTGATGAAGTCCTGTGATACTGTATATATTTTTTAAAGCTGCCCTGGTGATTCTGATATTTACTGGGGCTTGAGGACAGTTGTTATAGCTAAGGACATTCACACTAAAGTGTAACGAATTTAATGTGTTAATCCTTCCAGAAATTCAGGATAATATAATTCAAAAGGCAAATTGGGAAATGGCAATGGTTAACATAAAGGAACCAATAATGGTCAATAATTATGCCCACCACATGCTCTCACAATACTCTCTATTTTGCTTTTTCACCTTACATCATTTGTAAACATATTTGTGTGATTTCTTTTGATGAATGTCTCAGTTGATCTACCTTTTTTAATTTTTTTCAATCACAGTATCCTGTTTACAAGCATGAAAACACATCTTAACATTTTAATTTTGTACCCAGTCATTTATTTTCCTCTCTGTCATAAATCTTTTCTAGTTAGACTTTGAGCTCACTGATGACTGGGACCAAGTCCCTGTACTTATCATTGCATCCTCAGTGCTTAGTTCAGTGCCAAACTTAGCTGACCATTTTAATTAATGAATGAGGAAAGTGGGAACCATTGCACTTTTACTTTGCTGATCCTGGTGTACCTATACTGTATATTTCTTTCTCACCTTTGCCAACTCTGTTGTGGAGCTACCTATGGATTCATTTGTTCATTCACTCTTTGCTATGAGTTGTTTTTCTATCAATTTAAAGCAAACTTTGAAAAATGTTGCCCAAAATGGTTAAAAATAGTTAGAAAATGTATTAGATCAGTGCATGAGGTATCTGAATAATGCTCATATTATTTAAATGATTTAGTTGTTTAGCAAACTAATAAGCTAGCTTTTAAAATATTCAGAAAAGGGATTTAAATTGTGACCACACAGGAAATCTTGAATATAAAATATGTATTGGGCACCAGGGAATCTAAGTTTCCACCTTGCATTTGCTGGAGCTATTGTGTGACTTTGGCAAGTCACTTCCCCTCCCAAGGTGTATTGTGTCAGATTTGAATTTGGGTCTAGATGTATTTTAGCTCTATTTTTCACTCTATTCTTTTTCCTCTTAGCTAGAGTGGATGTGTTTCTGTGGTTCTAGGGAAACAAACTCTTAATAACCTGATTTTCCAAAGTTGAGTGTCTATGCCTTTGTAATTATAATTTGGAAATACAATTACTATTTTGGAGTTATTATTTCATGGACGTGTTTTATATATGATTTTAAAAAATCTATTAGACTAATAAATTTTATGTTGTTTTTAGGTGCTGTTGAATTGGCTCTGACTTACAGCAACCCTATGTACAACAGAATGAAACATTGTTCAGTCTTGTGTCATCCTCACAATCCTTGCTATACTTGAGCCCATCATTGCAGCCACTGTGTCAATCCATCCTGTTAAGAGTCTCCCCCTTTTTTGCTAACCCTCTACTTTACCAAGCATGATATCCTTCTGCGGGGACTGGTCCCTTCTGACCACATGACCAAAGTACATGAAATGAAGTCTGGCCATTCTCTCTTCTAAGGAGCATTACAGCTGTACTTCTTCCAGGACAGATTTGCTCATTCTTGTGGCAGTATTGCCATTGACATGGTATTTTCATTGTTCTTCACCAACTCCACAATTAGGAGGTCTGGCAGCATAGTGCCTAAGGCATTTGACTGCTAAACCAGAAGGCTGACGGTTCAAGCCCAGAAGCCACTCCTCGGAAGTAAGGTTGGGCAATCTATTTCTGTAGTGATACTGCCTTGGAAACCCAAGGAAGGGTCGCTATGAGTCAGGTCCAACTCAACAGCAGTGTGTAACCCCACAATTCAAAAGCCTCGACTTGTCTTCAGAATGTATAGTTTTCAACAATGATGGCATTCAGGTGAATTTTTATGAAGCAACTCAACCTCTCCTTGATGTCTACTAGCAAATGATAGATATAATTCACTAGAAATATCACATAATATTGTCAGTAATACTAAAAATATTAATAGTTAGTAACTATATTGAAATAAGTATAAGACCATAAAATAAAAGGTGGAAAATACACAATATTTTTTTTCACATAAATGTTCATGCATAGAGAATTTGCAGCTCTATCAAGCTGGCCTATTTTTTTCGTCAGTCCCAAAATACCTTGCCAGATAGTGCTTTAAACCAAAGTAATTCTTAACATTTTTCAGTAACAAATTGTTTTTCAGTCTCTTTTGCTCAATTTTATCTAGTCATTCCTACACAATTGCAGAATCTATTTATTCAGTTGTGTATTCAACAGACACTTATAGAGGCTTCACTTTTTGCCAAGCAGAAGGCAAGAGCACATTAAAAGGAAACACTTATTTAACTTAGCCATATTGGCCCATTTTATGAAATGTGCTTTAGGACTTTTAGCTGTCTCCCACCAAGTTAATGTATGACAATTATCAGGAAATGCATAGATTTATGAATATTGTCATTTTCCACTATTAGCCCAACTTAGGAAGTTTGATAACCTGAACATTCTAGAAATAGTAGCAGCAATAACGAGATGTTGATCAAAAGATAAAAGAATAAATCCTCCATTTTTTTCAGTTTAGATGTGTTGTTTAGGCTATTTGTGGTTACAAAAAAAAACCTATAAATTATCTTGATCTAGTTTAAGCAAAAGGGGAGAGATTAATAGAAATAATATGGAGGTGGCTTGCAGAAACCAAAAGTAGAAATATAAGTAGGCCTTAGGAAGATAGCTCAGTGCCTAAGGCATCTGGGTGCTAACTAGAGAAGGTTGGTGGTTCAAACCCACCAGCCACTCTGCAGAAGCAAGACTGGGCAATCTACTTCCATAAAAATTTACCTCCTTGGAAACTCAATGGGGGACTCTATGAGTCAGAATTGATTCAATGGCAGTGGGTTTGGTTTTTTGGTTTAGGAAGATCCTAGAACCAAGTCCTGGAAAAACCATGAAGACTTCTTTCTCCTGTCATCTCTGCTTCTTTTTGAGCATCTGTTGCAGTCTCCTTTTCTGAATTTCTCCACTTCTCAGTCTTGTGATGGAGAAATGGTCATACACAATTTTCAAGTAACATGGTACAGGTCCAGCCACAGGAGAAGAGCCTTGCTGATTTTAGCCTATTCTCAGTCCCACCTTCCCACCAGGGAAGAACCTTTGACTGGCTCAGCCAGGACCTGGTGTCAACCTCTTGCCCAACCAACTGATGTCTGTGAGAAAGCCAAACAACACAACATGGTTGCCTGGGGTAGTGTTCAAGTTTCTAGGGGAAAGAAATTGAAGGAGGCTAAGGAGTTATACAATATGTGTCGACAAGGGAGATTCCAGGGATTCTGAGTAAGAAATCCACAAATTCCAGGGAGTGGAATTCCATGGCAGTGAGTTGGGTTTTTTTTTTTTTTTCAGTTGGAGAGAAAGTCAGGGAGTGGCTTCTGTTTGGCAATATATGCCTTGTTTAACATGCAGACATTGACTTCTGCTGTGGTAAATCTGATAGAGTGGGTGGGAACAAATGGGGATGGAAAAGAGTGAAACTAAAGAGTGTTCAGAGCCCTAATGCAGTGGGTGGACTTGGCTGACAGAAAGGAATGAGTCTGAGGTGCGGAGAATAAGAGTGGGAATGGGAAAAGGACAATGAGGGAACATTAGCCTTTCCCCTGGGTTTCTGGGCTCAGTGATTAAGTGCTTTGCTGCTAACCAAAAGGTTGGTGGTTGGAACCCACAGGCCATTCCATGGGAGAAAGATGTGGCAGTCTACTTCCATAAAGATTATGGCCTTGCCACTACGGGGCAGGTCTATTTTGTCCTATAGGGTTGCTATAAGTTGGAATTAAGGGCAATGAGGCTTTTTTTAAAGGTAATTACCCCTACATTTGAGCATTTTAACTTGGAATAGTAATTCAAAAGAATATTTTGAGATAAGTGTGTGTTTGTGTGTGTGTGAATATCAGTATAAAAGTAGTTATGTACTTCATGAAATTCCTTTGAGGAATTGCAAATTGAGGACTATAGGCAGAATACATTTTGAATTTTCTGTATGAAAACTTGCTGCTCTTCTCCTTTTTATTTTTTTTAATGCCTATGATTTTCCCTGCTATTCCTGCCTTCCTATTGATTTTGGAGGAAAGATTCTTTAAGTGACTATATATTCACTCTTATACTTTTATTCACTTATGTGAAATGTGTTAAAATTATTTGCATCTTTTCTCATCTTTATACTCAACTCCTTTCCTATACACTGTGGAATTCATTGAAAGGTGTTAAACTTGTACTTAGCTAGTGAGAATTACTACCTCAAATGTTCAGGGAGAAAAATGTGATTTTTAAGAAGTTCAGAATTGTTCATGACTTTGTTGCAAATCAATAGAGGAACTGGAATTCATGTGCATAATGCATGAGAAAATAATGGGAATGGTTTAATTCTGAAGTATAGAACTGGAATAGACACTGGGGCTTACATTCTGCAAGAGAGCACTAACTAATCCTTTGACCTCAAGTCGGTCCAGACTCATAGCTACCTATAGAACAGAGTATAACTGCCCCATAGGGTGTCCAAGGCTGTAATCTTTACCAAAGCAGACTGCCACATCTTGCTCATGTGGAGCAGCTTGTGGGTTTGCACCTCTGACCTATTAGTTAGCAGCTTAGCGCTTAACTGCTGCACCACTATAGCTCCCTACAAGGATGGAAGCCCCTATCCATGGTCACTGTAATTTACTAAACTGAAAAATTATGGTTAACATTTATTCTCTCCAAAGAGAATGTACTAATGAAGTGTAAATTTATTGGTTTGAAACATCACCAGTCTGGAAATATCCACACTAAAATGATATATTTTATTTAACATATAATAATCATTCTCTGGTGATGTAGTGGATAAGGGACTTGACTGCTAACCAGAGATCAGTGGTTCAAACCCACCAGCTGCTCTGGAAGATTGAGCAATCTACTTCTTTAAAGATTTATAGCCTCAGAAATCCAATGAGGTCCCTATGAGTCAGAAATGACTCAATGGCAGTGAGTTTTTTTTTTTAAGTCAATCTAATATCACTCTTATTTTTCAGTTTTAAATAGAAGCAATTGTACCATAAAAATAATATGTGTACACTATTAAAAATGTGGAGAGTATAGAAAAATAGAACATGAAGTGAGGAGAAATCCTGTGGATTTACACTCCCCAAAGATAGCCACTTTTTACATGTGGGTCTAACCCAGCAAGCTTGTCATAAAGATGGCAGCCAAAGCCAAAAGACGGTTGTGATTTGCATCATTTGTGAATCACTATTTGCAAAAAACATTTCTTCAAGGAATTGCAAATTTCAGACTAGATCAGACTGCATTCTGATTTCATTTTCTACTTGACAGTATGCTGTGGCTGTTCCCCGCCCCGCCCCCTCGGCCCCCGCCCCGTGGCTGTTATTCTCCCTGTTCTTCCTGTCCCTCTACTGATTTTGGAGGAAAGGTCCTTTAAACATTTCAGCAAAGGCAAAGAAATGTTTGTAGGGTAAAATGCTATATAGTATATTAAGACAAGGACAAGCTGACTGTAAGATTTGATCCACAAAGCTGTCTGAGCTGGCATTCAGTGCTCTGGAAGCTAGTTGAAGAGAAAAGCAAAGCACTGCTACATGAATAGGAACTCTGGTGGTATAGTGTCTAAGGCATTTGACTGCTAACCAGAAGGCTGGCAGTTCAAACCCACCAGCCACTCCTTAGAAGGAAGATTGGGCAATCTACTTCCGTAGAGATACCACCTTGGAAACCGAAGGAGGGGTCGTTATGAGTCAGGACTGACTTGACAGCAGTGTTTGTTTTTTGGTTTGCTGAATGCATGCAAACAAGTTGAGTAATGAAAAAGGAAAAAGGAAGAATTGATGTGTTTGAACTGGGGTATTAGTGAAAAATGCTGCGTATACAGTGGAATGCCAATAGAATGAACAAATCAGTTTTAGAAGGAATACAACACGACTGTTAGAAGTGAGGATGGCAAGACTTTGACTTGCATGCTTTGGACATACCTTTAGGAATGACCGATCACTGAAAAAGGATATCATGTTTGGTAAAGTAGAGAAACCAATGAAAACGAGGCAAACCCTCAAGATATAGTGATACAGTGGCCATAACAATAAACTCAAACATACCAGTTAGTTGCTGGTATCAGCTTACAGTACAGTCAATCTCAACTCATGGGGACCAAAGTGAGTCATAGTAGAACTGTGTTCCGTAGAGTTTTCTCTTTTTTTTTTTTTTGGGGGGGGGGAACATATTTATTAGCTCAGAAATAAATAGAAGGTTGAGGACAGCTAATTTATATCTTATAATAAAATTCCAAGAGAATCAATTGCTCCATAGGCTGATTTTCAATGGCTAATTTTGGGGAAGTAGATTGCCAGGCCTTTCTTCTGAGGCACCTCTGGGTGAACTAAAACTGCCTCCCTTTTGGTTAGCACCAGAGCACGTTAACTATTTGTGCCACCCAGGGACTCCCAAACACATCAATAGTCGATCCCAAGTTTTAGTTGATTCTTAGTTGATTTCAAGTCAAGTCAATGAGTGTCCATGGAAATCCTAAATTTCTCTGTGTTACTTTATACTGTAACTTAGGAGGAAAGCAGATACAAATCAAATCAAAGTTATTAATTTCATAGCAAATAGAGTATATGTATATATATTTAAATCTAGTTTGTCTCTCTTTTTTTAAATGTGATAATAAAACCAAAACACAGTCATTAACACAAAACTTTAATACCCCCTAGATACTTTCCTTTCAGATTCAAAGACATACCAAGAGAATGAACTTTGGATTTTGGCATGCCTGTACCCCCACAGTAGCTGAACTACAGATTTTTAAATTATCTTTTGGAAATAATTGACTGCAAGCTAGAGATTTTGCTGGCTAAATTTTGTCCCAAAGCCATTTTTTAAACTACTGAGTTTATAACTACCGAAAACAAAGAGTAATAAGCAAAGTGCTGATGACAGCGTAATTTACAAGAGTGGTGTTTGGGGCCCTTTTAAACTGCAGCACCAACCTGGGAATTAGGAATACTGGGTTCTCTCATTGGTCTTGCCACTGACTCCCTTTGTAACCTTGGGTGAATCACTTGACCTTCTTCACGGCTTTGCTCTCTAGTAGTGCACGCAGAGAAAGAGAGAGAGAGAGAATGCAGCTTTAAAATAATGAGCTGGAAGGTGCTACAAAGGTGCAGAGTATTATAGCCTTTCCACAACTCTCTGGTTTTACTTTTCATGAAGATTATTAACATTTGGTAAAGAGTCATTACTTGACAATTTATTATCCCGTTCGAATCCAGGTAAGTTAAAAGTTTCAACTTTTTATACCTAAAGTCAAGTCTCTTGTGCTTTGTGGAAACCCCCAGATACCACATAGTGGGTGGGTGGGGGTGAAGATCCTGAATTTCATTTGAAAAGCCTCTTTTCTGGCACATAGACTCTGCATGATAATGAAATATTCCATTGAAACGTCTGCTCTGGCACCGTGAATGGAGAAAAGTCTTGTGTTTGTATACTCTGTGAAGTTGAACAACAATTTCCAACATATGTTAGGAGAGGCTGCCCTCTTTGGAGATGGGAAAATGGATAGCTCCAGAGGGAAAAGAAAACCGAGCGCTGAAAAGTTTTTGTTAATCTTTTACTGGTGAAACAGAGCTGGGAACACAGCAGCCTGTTGGCTGCAGGGAAGGCTGGAGCCAAAAGGCCCACCCCACAGGAAATGAACACTGTCCTCCTCAGTGAGGCTACTTAAGCAGAGAGAAAACATTTACAGTACTTGTAATTATGATGGTTTTCGGCACCTAAATTGTCATAAATCACATTTATAAAAGCCATCTTTGCACCAGTCAAATTTTGAAAGCTACAAAATATATTCAGCTGGTGGGTAGTTTGAAATGGTGGTACATATGTTTGGAATAAATACATGTTATAATTATGGTTTTTAATACTGGTAGGTTTCTTATGAGGATTTATGCTCACATACTGATGATAATGGAGTACATTGTGAACATAATAAAGTGGTGATGGGTGGTATTTGTTCCGGCATTTCTACAAAATACTGCTTCCCACTTGAAGGGGTATGTTCCTATGTAAATCCCCATACATCAGGATAAAAATATACCTCTCAGTGTATTTCCTGGAGCAAACTACCTAGAGAGAAAATACCTGCATTTTCACAACCAATTCATGGATCTTAAAACATAATTATGTCTTATTGCATTGTTGATCCCAGAGCAGTATTTGAATTAAAAAGGAGTGCCAATAGAATTGGTAGAAAGTAAAAGAGCTCTCTTTTATAGGCAAGAGCATGGTGGAGTGAAATCTAGTTTTAATAAAAGACTAGTATCATAATAAGCAGATGAATCTAACTGCTAATTAGAGTTTTTATTACATATATATTACCCAATACCAAAGCCGGTCCTACCAAGCAGAAAATGAAGGGGAGAGGTGGTGATGATGAATTCTATAGCTTGGGTAGGGTCAGAGAAGAATCTGAATTGACTCTATACAGTTCGGATACACATTGCCCACTGTCATTTAGTTGATTCTGACTCATTGTGACCATGTAGCACAGAATAGAACTGTCCCATAGGGCTTCCAAGGTTGTAAATCTTTACGGCAGCAGACTGCCTCTTCTTTCTCCCATGGAGTGGCTGGTGCATTTGAACGAATTCAACTTTTTGGTCAGATGCCAAATGCGTTAACCACTGTGCCACCAGAGCTCCTCTGATACACATGGGACGACCGTATTTTAGACTGTGAAGACATGGTCTGAGATCTCTCTCTGATAATCTTTCAATCAATCATTCACTCATCAAGAAATTTGTACTGAGCCCCTCTTATGTGTCAAGCACTAGCTTAGATCCTGGAGGTGGAAATGTAAGACAGGGGCCCAGCCATTGAGGAGTCCATGACTTTGACAGAGAGAGACCCATAAACAAATATTTACAATGTAACATATTATATGCACTGAAAGAGGTGTGAATGATCATCTTTGTCTTCACCTGCACTTCCATTTTGAACACTACAAGAAATAACATATACTATGGTTGTTGCTGCTGGGCACTGATCAGAGGTTATAGCAGCTGAGGCAAGGAACTTGTTTAAAACTGAGTTCGGTCAGCAAAATCAGAATGATATCTTATAGCTCTTGGTCTTGCTTCATTTCCATAAGCATTTAAAAAATGTGGGTCTCTGTTCACTGCTAACACATGTATTCCACAGGATCCTTTTCCTATTTTGAAAGTTTGTGTCTGAGACTGGAAAATGTGATTAGCCTGCTAACTTAACTGCCTACTCTGGGAATGCATGTTCTCATTACAGGTAAAACAGGCAGTGAGAGGGTGTGATACCAGGGCTTTGCTCTCTCCCTGAGTACATATCTGTTCCCATCCTTACAACCCACCATGTCAGAAAGTTCTGTTGTAGAGATTTCATTCCAACAGCTTACAATTTTCATTTGTGCTTAGCTGTAAATTATGTATCTCTGAGTACGGTTGAACATTTTTAGAGTAGACTTTGACTACAAATGAGCCTAAGAAGTGTATTTAAGAAGGGAGTGATGTCTAGGGGGACTCTGCACTGGAGGATCTGGAGACAGGCCCCACTGTCATGGTTGGCTTGGAGGTGACTTGTGTGTGGGCACACACTCTGTTCAGGTTGGTAGGCCCAAGACATGTGCACTGTGATGTTCATGACATGTCATCTATTTAGAATAATGGAACATCTTCATCTTTGTTTTTTAAGCAAATGTACAAAGATATGTTTTGGAGTAGCACATCTCATCAACCTTCATGAAAGAAATATTTGAGAATAAGGATGTGCCAGGCATTGTGCTAGGAGGTGGAAATAAAATGATGAACAAAAACAATCTGTGCTCTTCTGATGGTGATAACCTAGGGAGAATTTATTGTCTTTAGGGCATTTTCTCAGCACACAGGATTAACATGTTGTATGAACCAGGAGCGAGAAAGCAGAGGCAGGAATCTAGGTAAGGCTGAGAACCCAGGCCACAGGCCTCCTAAGCAGAGGGAAAACCAGGGAAAGCAGAGAAAAATCTGGGGAGGGGGACCAGGATAGAGTGAGGAAGCAGAGGCAGGGATCCAGGTAAGGCTGGGGACCCAGGCCACACCCCTCCCGAGGGACAGGAAAGAGGCAGGGATCTATGTAAGGGGAGGGTGGGGAGGGTGGGGAAAGTGGGGTGGGTGGAGAGGTTTTGAACAGCTAAGGGAGACAAACTTGTCTCTCAGTTTGTCCTACTGTGGTGATGTGTTGCTGTGAGGCTTGAGGCTGTGCCACTGGTGTCTCAAACCCAGTAGGCTTTCGCATGGTGCACAGGTTTCAATAGCTTACAGACTGAGACAGACTAGGAAGAAGGAGGAGGCCATCCACATCTCAAAGAATTGGCCAGGGAAAACCTTATGAATAGCAGAGAAACACTGTCTGATACATTACTGTGCAACTTTATGAATAGCCCAGAAACATTGTCCAATACAGTGCAGGAGGATAAGCCACTTAGTTCGGAAGGCTCCCAAAAGAGGACCGGGAAAGAGCTGCCTCATCAGAGTAGAACCAGCCTTATTTGACATGCATAAGGTAAAGCTTTGGATACCTCCATTTGCTGATGTGACTCAAATTGAGGAGAAACAGCTGCAAGCATCCATTAATAACTGGAACATGGACTGTACAAAGCATGAATCTAAGGAAACTGTAAGTTGTCAAAAATGAAATGGAGCACATAAAGATCAATATCCTAGGCATTAGTGAGCTGAAATGGACTGGTTTTGGCCATTTTGAATCAGACAACCATGTGGTCTACACTGTCGGGAATGGCAATTTGAAGAGGAATGGTGTGATGTTCATCATCACAAAGGATGTTTCAAGATCTGTCCTGAAATACAATGCTATCATTGATAGGACAATATCCATACGCCTACATAGAAGATCAGTTAATACGACTATTATTCAAATCTATGCACGAACTATCAAAACCAAAGTTGAGGAAATTGAACATTTTTATCAGCTTCTGCAGTCTGAAATTGACTGAACATGCAATCAGGATGTGTTACTTATCACTGGGTGGCTGGAATGCAAAAGTTGGAAACAAAGAATTACCGATAGTTGGAAAATTTGGTCTTGGTGGCAGAAATGATGCTGGAAATCTCATGATAGAATTTTGCAAGACCAATGACTTATTCATTGCAAATACCTTTTTCAACAACACAAATGGTGGTTATACACGTGGACTTTGCTAAATGGAGTACACAGGAATTAGCTTGACTACATCTGTGGTAAGAAGCAATGGAAAAGCTCAATATCTTCAGCCAAAACCAGGCCAGGAACTGATTGTGGAACAGACCATCAACTCCTCATATGCAAGATCAAGTTGAAGTTAAAGTCAGTTAAAACAAGTCCACAAGAGCCAAAATATGAAATTGAATATATACCTCCTGAATTTACAGACCATCTAAGTGGTAGATTTGATGCATTGAACACCAACGACTGAAAAACAGAAGAATTGTGAGATGACATCAAGAATATCATCCATGAAGAAAGCAGGAGGTCACTAAAAAGACAAGAAAAGAAGAAAAGACCAAAATAGATGACAGAAAAGACTCTGAAACTTGCCCTTGAGTGGAGAGTAGCTAAACCAAATGGGAAAAATGACAAGATAAAAGAACTGAACAGAAGATTTCAAAGAGCAGGTTGAGCAGACATAGCCAATTACTATAATGAAATGTCCAAAGACTTGGAGTTAGAAAACCAAAAGGGAAGGACATGCTCAGCATTTCTCACGCTGAAAGAACTGAGGCAAAAATTTAAGCCTTGAGTTGCAATATTGAAAGATTCTGAGGGCAAAATATTGAATGATGCAGGAAACATCAAAAGAAGATGGAAGGAATACACAGAGTCACTGTACCCAAAAGAACTGGTAG
>NW_006922022.1:289492-291293 GCF_000298275.1 Orycteropus afer afer | reverse complement strand
CATAGTGGCTAAGACACTTGCCTGCTAACCAGATGGCTGGCGGTTCAAACCCACCAGCCACTCCTCGGAAGGAAGGTTGGGCAATACTACTTCCGTAGTGATACTGCCTCAGAAACCCAAGGAGGGGTCGCTATGAGTCGGAGCTGACTCGACGGCACATAACAACAACAACAACAGCACTGGGCAAGTTGGCTGCAAGGGACCTCTTTCTTCAGAATATGTGAGTAAAACAGAAATTAAAATTTTGCCTAACCTCTGTTTTGCTAATTCCAAAAAGAGAGGACTCACTCTGGAATATAAAAAAGTGTTTTTGAACATGAAGGGTCTTCTCCTTGAATAAATTATTCAATAAAGTCTTTCTCTGCTTCATACAAGCAAGTTGTAGCAAAAATAAAGGTGACATTGAAAGCCAGAGTCGGGAATGCATTTTGCTTGAATCTACTTCTCTACAACTTAGAGCAAGCCTTAAGGCAATAGTTGAAAGGAGATGAGAGTAGAGCTTTTGGCTTTTAAAAATCTACTTGCTTCGGAAATATTTTGCAGAGTATAGATGGACAGAGCTACTGGCAATTTATCTCAACAACAGTGTAAACAACAATGTTGATAAATAGGCACGACTTAATACCAGTTTTCTTTCAACATTAGCCAAATTCTACCATCTTCTTTTAAAGTAAATGTTGCTATAAGGAGAATATTAACAAATGTGGTAATCTTTGATTCTTTTGTAAGATGACACATGTTCTAAAGGCAGAAAAGTCTGTTTTTAAATATACCAAACCAAGAAAAAAATACATTCTGACTTATATATGCCACATCATAAATCATCATGCTGATATCTTTTACGTACTTTACCCACATATTAGAATAAGAAATATGCCATCAGTGTACACTAGATAAAAGTAAAGTAGCATTATAAAATGTACTTTGTCCTGTAATAAAAACTGGTGACATTTCTTGTTGGATTATTGGCATATATTAAAAAAGAAAGAAAAAATCAGTGGTTAGACTATCCCTGAGTTCTCAGAGCAAAAACATTCCATAAGAAGCCAAGAAATATAATTTTAGTTGCAATATAATTTTCCAGCTGTTACAAGTAGGCATATTTTGGCATGTTTCAGAACTAGTGAAATGTAAGGAAATATTAACCAGCTGATGGGTGAATCAGTTTTTATTTTTAATGGCTGGGAGAAAAGATTTACAAGCCACAAATTTTTATCTTATTTCACAGTAACTTTGTCACAAATAAAGCCAATAACTTCAATGTCATAAAATCCTAATGACTCTCTAGGATCCTCGGGACGTGCATATGAGAATGATTCTCTGGGAACTGCACATATCGCCTTGTTTCTCACTTTACTTGTGAGGTTCAGAGAAGATGAAATATAAGGGCTTCTATTTTTCACATCAAGTAAAAATCCCATCAAATGGTCAACAGTTGAGTATCAACCAAAATCAGCTGCAAGTCCAAATCAATCATTTTTGTAGAAAACAACCCAAATTAGATCCATCTGAAAAATGATCACATCTATTCACAACCTAACCCCAATCAACAGAACCTGTGAGCACTTCATGGTGGCTGATGATAAAACCACTAACAGAGGTTGGAGAAAATCTGTTTGTCAGTTTGGTGAAGGCTCTGGGCCTCTTCTCAGAATAATGTTTTAAATTTTCACCCAAAGTATATTTAAAGCATCTATTTAAAATAAAATAGGTACTGAAACAAGGCGGGCTTGTGCTTACTCACTGATCTGCACTGAACACGTTCCCTTGTTACCCTACCGAGAGGGACCAGGTCTTCGGG
>NW_006922022.1:281443-285950 GCF_000298275.1 Orycteropus afer afer | reverse complement strand
TTCTGCTGTGCATGGGGTCGCTATGAGTCGGAAACGACTCGACGGCACTTAACAACAACAACAACATTTAAAATAAAATGAATAGTAGTACAAAGAAAATCAATTACTGAAATATGTCTATCAAAACATTAACAAAATTATGGAAGAGAGTAATATATGTGTTTCTTATTAATGCATTAAATAATGTCTAATAGCAGATTTAATAGCAGATACAGTAACTATCATAATTTTGAAGTAGTGATGAGTGTAAACAATATTATGAAATTATCTGCAATAGCTGTTCTGTTTTATGAAAATATCTGTGATTTCTATTAGTGTCAACATCATAGGTACTATATGTGCTAATATTGCTCACATGCATTCTTTAAGAAATTCTACATTTAATTTAATGGCAATTTCAGAACAGTTTATTGTGCTCATGAGGAACCTGTACATAGACCATAAGTCTGTTGTTCAAACCGCACAAGGGGATACTGTGTGCTTTTAAATAAGGAATGGTGTGCATCAGGGTTGTATCCTTTCACCATAATTATTCAATCTGTATTCTGAGAAAATAATCCAAGCAGCCGGACTGTATGAAGAAGAACATGACATCAGAAGTGGAGAAAGACTCATTAATAACCTGAGATATGTTGATGACACAACCTTGCTTGCTAAAAGTGAAGATCTCTTGAAGTACTTACTGATGAAGATCAAAGACTACAGTCTTCATTATGGCTTATATCTCAACATTAAGAAACCAAAAATCCTCACAACTGGATTAAAAATCAACATCATGATAAATGGAGAAAAGATTGATGTTGTCAGGGATTTCATTTTACTTGGATCTGTAATTAACACCCATGGAAGCAGCAGCCAGGAAATGAGGCATCATATTGCACTGGTGAAATCTGCTTCAAAGACCTGTTTAAAAGAGCAAAGATGTCACTCTGAAGACTAAGGTGTGCCTGATCTAAGATATGGTATTTTTAATCACCTCCCATGCATGTGAAACTGGACGATGAGTAAGGTAGACCAAAGAAGAGTTGATGCCTTTGAATTGTGGTGCTGGTAAAGAATACTGAAAATACCAAGAGCTGCCAGAAGAACGAACAAATCTGTGCAGCCAGAACACTCCTTAGAAGCAAGACTGGCTAGACTTTTCCTCACTTATTTTGGTTTGTTGTCAGAAGGGACTATTCCCTGGAGAAGGATACCATGCTTGGTAAAGTAGAAAGTTAGGGAAGAAGAGGAAAGGCCTCAATGAGATGGGTTGACACGGTGGCTGCAATGATGTGCTGAAGCATAGGAAGGATGGAGATGGCACAGGACTGGGCAGTGTTTCTGATGTATATAGGGTTGCTATGCATTGGAGGTGACTCACTGGCACTTAATAACAACAACATTTCATTTAGAGATTAGTGAAAATAATGATGTAACTGTTGTTTTTGTTGTTATGTGCCGTCGAGTCGGCCCTGACTCATAGCGACCCCTCCTTGGGTTTCCGAGGCAGTATCACTACGGAAGTAGGATTGCCCAACCTTCCTTCCGAGGAGTGGCTGGTGGGTTTGAACCACCAGCCGTCTGGTTAGCAGGCAAGTGTCTTAGCCACTATGCTACCAGAGTAATAGTCCTGTCCAAATTCACTGATATCCTGAATTCTAGCCCTGTTGTAGAGAATGGACCTAATAGTTATATTGTTTTCTCTATGTCAGGCACTGTGCTGAATATTTTACATTCATTCACTCATGTCATCTCATAGCAACTCTATGAGGTGGGCTTGACATCATCCCTAGGATAAGAAACCCAACTTTCAAAGGCTTAAGGGCTGGGGTTCAATCCCAGGTCTGACGAATCTTGAAGTATATGATCTTTTGGCTTTACTATCCAATGTCTCATTAGAAAATCTTTTTCTGATTAATAATCACAGGCAAAAAGCTTTAACTCCTCTACAGCAAGTACTTTGTTTTATTAAAATGAAGCATGTATGTATTTTCTAAATAAGTTCAAAACCTCTGTGGGAGTAGATAGAATATCAATGATAAAGTAGTCATGCACTTATGATTGTTCTAACTAAAGTGAGTTCAAGCTCATTCATGGGTTGCAGCAATGCCAGACTTCATTTCTATTTAGGTAATATAGGGTCTAGGTCTAGTCTCTATTTTATCTAAGTAGAAATGACATTTGGCATTTACTGTTCTCCTAAATGATGGACTTCGTTGCATGATACTTACAAAAAGCCCCGTCAGTATACACTATTCTCTTTTAATAACCAGTTCCCCATTTGTGAAATAAGCCGGCAGCTTGGCCTCACTAAGACCTCCACCTTCCCCAAGTCAAAAGGGCGTCAACAGCTGCAGCCTGATCCTCCCATAGTTTCCAACCTCAGCCTCGCCTGAGAGAAACAACGCTGCTTCTAATAAGAGGTCACTCAGTCTCCCTGGGCTCATTACGAGGCTCCTCCTGATCAGAGGCTGCTGGTTCTCAACAGTGCCAAATTATGCGAGGTGGTTTTTCTTACTATGTACTACTACTGTCCACCAGGGATGGAACTGAGACCACTAAAATAATTCTATGTCTAGAATATGGTCTAACTCATATTTAAGAGAAATATTTAGATACTTGGTATATTTCAACTTTGGGATAGAACTTTTAGCAATTCCCAGATGGAATAGTTTATGTAACATAGAGGAATTCTAAACATGATAAATGCATCATACACACGTGTTGATGTCAAGGATAGAATTTATCCAATATCAGATCAGATGAGTTTAATAAACCACTTAAGTGTCATAAGGCATGCTTCATAGTAGGATAAATTATGTTTTTATCTATGGCTCAATGTATATGTTCTATCATTTTGAATATTAAATGAAAAAAAAACATGTTTAAATATTGTGAAAGTTCTGATTTAAAGCAACAAATGCTAATAAAATCAAATTGAAGTCTGAAAGACCTACCGTAACTCACATAGATTGCTTAGGAAAGGTATAATAGGGAAGGTATTAAAAATGGAGTTCCAGAATTTTCTTTCATAAGTCTATTTAAAAGCATATTGAGCATTCTAAAGTTCTCAAAGGCAAGTCACTAAATTTGCAGAGTTTTAAATATTGACATTATAATATTTGGTTGACAGCATCTGTTTTTGTGACTAATTTTCCATCCCTGTTCTCCTGAAAATGTTTATTTCTAAGAGGGGCCCTTTAATGGTGTTTTAGTATGCCAGCTGTAGTGATTTTAAGTACACTTACAATCAGCTGTAGTTCTGCTAAAGATCCTATAAGGAAACAAAGATTTAAATCAAAGCTAATTTTATTTTCATAATGAAATAATAGCACAATAGTTTGTTACGTTGGTTAAGAACATGAAGCCCAGATTCTTTTTAAATTGAGAATATATACATTAAAATATACAGCAAAACCAAATATACACAGCAAAACATAAACGTGTGTTTTGGTATGTACAATTAAGTGACACTGATTACATTCTTCCAGTTTTGCAATCATTCTTGCCCTCTTTTTCTGAGTTGTTACTCCCTCATTAACATAAACTTACTGCCCTCTAATCTTTTGAGTTATTGTTGTCACTTTGATCCCTCATAGATAGATATTTCTTAAAAGAGCATAATGGTCAAGGCAGATTTACTTTATTACCATTGTTGTTGTTATTGTTATGTGCCATCGAGTCGTCTCTGACTCATAGTGACACCTCCTTGAGTTGCCAAGGTGGTATCACTACGGAAGTAGATCTCCCAGTCTTCCTTCCAAGGAGTGGCTGGTGGGTTTGAACTGGCAACCTTCTGGTTAGCAGTCAAGTGCCTTAGAAACTATGCCACCAGAGTTTCCCTGCTGTTGTTAGGTGCTGTCAAGTTGCTTCCTACTCATAGGGACCCTACATAGGCAGTCCCTGGGTTATGAACATCCAATTTACAGACAAGTCCCACTGGCCCTTCAATACAGGGCTTCAAAGCAGGTCTATCATGCTGATGAAGCACAACAGGACTAGACCTGAATTTTTACAATTTGTGTGATTTGTCATGGTAATTGGAACAGGAAAAATTATGAGTCAGAGCCCTAGATAAGGAGCTCTGGTGGCGTAGTGCCTAAAGCATTTGACTGCTAACCAGAAGGTTGACAGTTCAAACCCACCAGCCACTCCACGAAAGGAAGACTGGGAAATCTACTTCTGTAAAGATTTACTGCCTCAGAAACCCAATGGTGGCCGCTATAAGTTGGAATTGACTTGATGGCAGTAAGTTTGGGTTTTTTTTGCTCTAGAATGGGAAACTCGGAAGAAGTATGGTGGACCTTTTCAGGATCTTGATGTGTGAGACTGGATTATTGTCAGAATTTTGGAAAGCCACACACATTCAAAGCAGCAAAATTGGCTGCCATCTTTGAGTAGGGCAGCACTGATTTGAAGTCCACTTTCAAAATTATGTAAATCTGCCCTCACTCTGAAACAACTGAACCAACCCTTACTTGCAACAAATTCTTCATCACAATCATCTTTTTTTTTTTTTTTTTTT
>NW_006922022.1:263501-280543 GCF_000298275.1 Orycteropus afer afer | reverse complement strand
CTGATCATTCACATAAACTTATAGGACCATTGTCTGCCAACCCTATATATGATCTTGGATACACTCCCCATTTCATAGACATACCTAATCGTTTAGCTTGCCCACCTATCTATCCATCCATATACCCATGTTCATCACAATCATCTTGACTCGCAGCACATGCAGCTTTTAAATCATTGAAAAGGCTTTGAGCCTTTTCTTAAGCCAGAGTAAGGCCAAATAAGAACCATATGCAACTTTTCTGACTGACCTACAAATTCTTTTAAAGACACAGTTAGGAACATAATTCCCTTCATAACTTGGGAGCTGTCTTTATACAATAGAATGAAACACTGCCTGCTCCTGCTCCATAATCACAACGGTTGCTATGTCTGAACCCATTGTTGTAGCCATGATGTCAATCCATTTTGTGGACAGTCTTCTCTTTTTGCTGACATTCTATGTTACCAAGCATGATGTCCTTATCCAGGCACTGGCCCAAAGTATATACTTAAGATGAAGTCTCGCCATCCTTCCTTCTAAGGAACATTCTGGCTGTACTTCTTCCAAGACAGATTTGTTTGTTCTTCTGGCTGTCCATGGTCTATTCAAAATTCTTCACCAACACCATAATTCAAAGAAGTTAATTCTTCATTCTTCCTTATTCATCATCCATATTTTGCATGCATTTGAGGTGACTGAAAATACCAGGGCTTGGGTCAGGTGCACCTCCATCTTCAATGGGACATCTTTGCTTTTTAACACTTTCAATAAGTTTTTTGCAGCATATTTGCCCAATGCATTATGTTGTTGTTAGGTGCTAGCAAGTGGGCTCCAACTCATACCAACCCTATGTACAACAGAATGAAACGTTGCCTGGTCCTGTGCCAGCCTCACAATTCTTCCTATACCTGAGCCCACTGTTGCAGCCACTGTGTCAATCCATCTCATGGAGGGTCTTCCCCTTTTTCACTGACCCTCCACTTTACCAAGCATGATATCCTTTTCCAGGTACTGTTCCTTTCTGACAACATGATCAAGATAGGTGAGATGAAATCTGGCCATTCTTACGTCCAAGGAGCATTCTGGCTGCACTTCCTTCAGGACAGATTTGTTCATTCTTCTCGCAGTCCATGGTACTTTCAGTATTCTTAGCCAGCACCACAACTTAAAAGCATCAACTTTTATTTGGTCTTCTTTATTCATTGTCCAGCTTTCACATACCTGTGAGGTGACTGAAAACACCATGGCTTGGGTTAGGTGCACCTTAGTCTTCAAAGAGACATTGTTCTGGTTACCTAGTACCGCTCTGACAGAAATATACCACAAATGGGATGGCCTTAACAAACAGGAGTTTATTCTTACAATTTGGAGACTTTAAAGTCCAAGTTCAAGGTGCCAGGCTCTAGGGGCTGGGTGAAAAACCCCTCAACCTTGAAGTCCAGCTTTGCCTTCTGCTCCCAGCCCACTGGAGCTAGAGGCATTTCTTCATTCAGACAGCTGCTGGCTGCTGAGGCTGAGAAGCCCCAAGGTTGACAAGGAAAAAAGCACAGTCCTGATGTTACCAAACCACACGGCAGGAGGCCATTAACTTAAGTCCATTGTAAGTCCCAAGGTCGGCAGAGCATAACAGGCTGCTGAGTAATGACACGGCTACATGCAGGGTCCAAGCGTGCCATAGGCTAGAGACCATTCTTAAGGCTTCTCCTTATATACAGGAAGCAGACCACATCCCAAAGGCAGTACTCAGCTGCTTGTGGTAGATCTCACCATGGAGTTGATTGCCAGTCTCATCATGGGGAATAACTACCACCAGCTGCCCAGCCACTCAACCAGGCCCAGACAAATTGACACACAAATGTAACTACCACAGACATCTTTGTTCTTCAGCACTTTAAAGAGGTCTTTTGCAGCAGGTTTTCCCAGTGTACTATGTCATTTGATTTCTTGACTGCTGCTTATATGGGTGTTGATTGTAGATCCAAGTAAAATGAATTCCTTGACAACTTAAATATTTTCTCTTGCTTATTAGTCCAATTGTGAGGATTTTTGTTTAATTTATGTTGAAGTGTAATCCATACTGAAGGCTGTAGTTTTTAATCTTCATCAGTAAGTGCTTCAAGTCCTCTGCTTTCAGCAAGCAAAGTTATGTCATCTTCATATTGCTGGTTGTTATTGTGTCTTCCTCCAATCTTAATGCTGTATTCTTCACCTAGTCCAGCTTCTCAGGTTATTTGTTCAGGATACAGACTGCATAAAAATGGTGAAAAATACAACCCTGACACACACCCTTCCTGGTTTTAAACCACACACTATTCCCTTGTTCTGTTCAACTAACTACCTCTTGATCTGTGTACAAGTTTCTCATGAGCACAATTAAGTGTTCTAGAACATGCATTCTTCCAATATTATCCATGATTTGCTATGATCCACAGTCTAATGCCTTTGCATAATCAAAGAAGCACAGGTTAATATCTTTCTGGTATTCATGTTTTCAGCCAAGATCCATCTGACATCAGCAATGATACCTCTTGTTCCATGTCCTTTTCTGAATCTGGCTTGAATTTCTGACAATTCCCTGTTGATGTACTGTTACAACCACTTTTGAATTATCTTCAGCAAAATTTTACTTTCATGTTATGTTAATGATATTGTTTGATAATTTCAGCATTCTTTTGGATCACCTTTCTTTGGACTGGGCACAAAATACCAATCTCTTGCACTTAGTTGGCCAGGTAGCTGTCTTCCAGATTTTTGGCATGGAGAATGAGTGCTTACAGTATTGCATTAGTTTGTTGAAACATCTCAATTCGTATTCTGTCAATTCCTGGAGCCTTTTTTTTTTTTTTTTTGCCAATGCCTTCAGTTCAGTGTGGACTTTTTCCTTCAATACCATTGGTGCTTGATTATTTGCTATCTCCTGAAATGGTTGAACATCAACCAATTCTTTTTGGTACAGTGACTCTGTGTATTCCTTCCATCTTCTGATGCTTCCTGCATCATTCAATATTTTGCCCATAGAATCCTTCAATCTTGCAATTTGAGGCTTGAATTTTTTTTTCTTCTTTCAGCTTGAGAAATGTTAACTGTGTCCTTCCCTTTTGGTTTTCTAACTCCAGGTTATTTATATAAATAAAATAATATTTTATTTTATTTACTTACTTAAAAAAAATTCTCTTCTCATTTCCTCCCTGTGTTTATTGTTTCCTTTTGTCACCTTTTCCTATCTCTTCCTGCCTTCTGAGCTTTACTCCTGGCCAAGTACTGCCCTTTTGATCTCCTATGGTTGATTGTTCTAAGGAGTAAGGACCCCTTGTTGTAATTGTTCACCTTATGGGCTTGTCTATTGTTTAGCTGAAAGTTAAGCCACAGGGTGTGTGTGTGTGTGTGTGTGTCATGGTGGTATGTGAGTTCAGTTCCAGGCTTGAAGGGTGTCTAAGGGCAATAGTGTCTGGGGTCCCACTAGTCTCTGTCAGACCAGTGAGCCTGATCTCTTTTTAAAATTATTTTTATGTTTGTTCTCCATTTTCTCCCACTGTTTCTAGGACATCCTAATGTGATCCCTTTCAGAGCTGTCAGCAATGGTAACCAGGCACCATTGAGTTCTGATCTTAGGGTCATGGAGGCTGGGATTTGTGTGCTCCGTTAGCCCTTTGGACCAATTGTTTTCTTGTGTCTTTGATTTTCTTCACTCTTCTTTGCTCTGGAAGAGAAGAGATCAATATTTTCACCTTAGAGGCCACTCGCAAGCTTTTAAGAACTCAGTTGCTACTCATCAAAGTAAGGTGTAGAACATTATGTTTGTAGACTATGTTATACCAATTGACTTTGATGTCCCCCCCCCCAAGACTGTGGTCCTGAGCTCCTATCTCCAGTGACTCATTCCCTCAATGAGTGTGGTTACAAATAAGAAGTTTTCATAACTTTGCCCCCTCTGGGCTCTAGTATATGCATGGATATATTTGCAGCAGATGTAAAATGTAAAAATACCCTTTTCAAACCCATATACATTTGCGGGTACTATCCCATTGCCTTCCCACTCTTGGTCAGCTTGCATGTCTATCTGTGTGTCCACTTGTAGTTTATTGTTATTACTGTTGTTGCACTACTGCGTATGTAATAGTATTTACCTTTAACTCTTGTGCTCCTCCTAGTGTCTTTCTTTGCCTTGATCATTTTGTGCAGACCTCCCCCTTATTGTATATTGCCTTTCTCTTCACCGAAGTTAATACATGGTTATCCTCTAGTTAGTGATTTGTCTGCCCTTCCCCTCCTATCCTTGTTAACCTTCAAAGAATTTTTCTTTCTAGGTGTGAAAAATCTTTTATTAACTATTTACAGTAGTGATCTCATACAATGTTTGTCATTATAGTACTTTATCTTCTCAAGACACTTTTGTCTTAACTTTTTATTATAATTTGGGTGAAATTTTACAAAGCAAATTTGTTTTACATCCAACAATTTGTACACATTTTGTTTTGTGACACTGATTACAATTCCCACAGTCCTCCATTGTTTACTTTGAAATCTTCTGTCTAGCTCTTTTACTTCACCATTTCTTCCATTTGTTTTAGCTACTATATATTCAAGAGCAAGATTCAGAGTCCCTTCCGACATCCATTTTGGTCTTTTCTTTCTTTCCTGCTTTTTAAATGATCTTTTGGTTTCTTCATATGTGATATCTGTGAATGTTATTCCACAACTTGTCTAGTCTTCAGTCATTAGTGTTCATTGAGTCAAATCTTGAGATGGTCTCTAAATTCAGGAGATATACTCAAGGTCGTACTTTGGCTCTTGTAGACTTGTTTTAATTTTCTTCTTCTTCAACTTGAATTTGCATGTAAGCAATTAATGGTCTGTTCTGCAGCTCGTCTGTGAGATGTCTTGCTGTGACTGATGATATTGAGCTTCTCCGTTGTCTCTTTCACAGATGTAGTAGATTTGATTCCTGTGTATTGTATCTGGTGAGGTCTATGTGTATAATTGTGTTTATGTTGTTTAAAAAGTGTATTTCCAATGAATAGGTTGTTGATCTTGCAAAAATTCTATCATGTGATCTCCAGTATAATTTCTTTCACCAAGACTATATTTTCCAAGTATTGATTTTCCTTTGTTTCTAACTTTTGCATTCTAATAACTAGTAATTATAATGCATTTTGATTGCGTATTTGATCAATGGCCCCCGGGGATGGCCTCAGGGCCTCGGGCAGTCAGCTGCCACACACCCAAGGCTGGCGGTTCAAACCCACCGACCGCTCCCCGCCAGGTAGACGGGCCATCTCTAGGAGCTCTGGTAGCATAGTGGCTAAGACACTTGCCTGCTAACCAGATGGCTGGCGGTTCAAACCCACCAGCCACTCCTTGGAAGAAAGGTTGGGCAATCTTCCATAGTGATACTGTCTCAGAAACCCAAGGAGGGGTCGCTATGAGTCGGGGCCGACTCGACGGCACATAACAACAACAACAACAACAACAACAATTTGATCAATTTCGGACTGCAAAAGTTGGTAGAAATCTTCAGTTTCTTCATCTTTGGCATTAGTGGTTGGTATGTAAATTTGAATAACAGTGGTGTAAACTGGTCTTCCTTGTGGACGTATAAATATTATCCTATCACTGACAGAGTTGTTCTTCAGATTAGATCTTGATGATGTTCTTTTTGGCAATGAATGTGTCACCATTCCTCTTCAATTTGTCATTCCCGGCATAGGAGACTACATAATTGCCTGATTCAAGATGGCTAATACCTGTTCTTTTCAGCTCTTCAAACATTCCATTTTATTTTGACAGCTTCCAATTTTCTTAGATTCATATTTTGTACATTTCATGTTCTAATTATTAATGGATGTTTGCAGCTATTTCTTCTCATTTTGAGTTACACCACATCAGCAAATATAGGCCCTGAAAGCTCTACTCCATCCACATTATTAAGGTCAACTGTGCTGTGAGGAAGGAGCTCTGGTGGCATACTGCCTAAGGTGGCATTTGACTGCTAACCAGAAGTTTGGTGGTTCAAACTCACCAGCCACTCTGTAGAAGCAAGACTAGGCAATCTAAAGGATCAAATCTGGAGATCCTGGATAGAATGGATCCTGGATAAACATGGAACAAAATCCAAAAACTCAATAATAACCAGAATTACTGGTCAGATGAAATCTGGTGAGACTGCTAATACTATGACCCTGAAATACATTCGGTGCCTGGAATAAAATTCACCCCCGGGGCGGGCTCTCATCCCAATAGTTAACAAGATGTACATGCAGACCTCTCAACCCAGGATGCTGCACCCAAACACTCAATGGTAATACATCCCTGCAAAAAGGACAAGGAGACCACATATTCTGACCTCCTAGAACCCCACAAGAGGAAGGCAGAATCACCATCAATAGCCCAAGACATATTACTGTGAGGCCAGACATGCTGCCTCCCTCCAGCCCTTTTTCCAACCTTTCCTCCCAAAGCACCCACCACCTCTCTCCTGGGTTCGATAATTCACTGCAGTGGCCACACAGAACTCACAGATTATGAGGTTTATTAGGGAAGCACCAGACTACAATTCAAGTCCCGGAAAAACACTCAATCTCTCTCCCAGCCCACTGTCTCTCAGCCAAGTCTCTCACAGTCTCTCCCCCAGCAGTGCATGTCCCTTGGTGTCTTACTCAGCAACGCGTATCTCTTGCATCTCTTTCCCAGCAGCACATGTCTCTTTCAGGAGCGTGTGTCTCTTTCAGCAGCACGTCTTCCTCAACCAGCAGTCAGAAAGAGTTCTGCCTCTAGGAGGCCTCCTTTTGAGCTTGGCAGAGTGGCCAAACCAACCAATCATAAAAACAGAATTCTAAGCACCTGAGAATGAGCCTCCCATAACATTGCGTTGTGCTACTCCCAACAGAAATAACCCAGGTGGATAACATTTACAATCAGAAGCTCCTCAGTTGCTCATAGCAAATCCCACCTTGGAGTTTACAAAGATTTATGGGTAGAAAAGCCACACTAAGTAATTTACTGCACCACAATCCCTTAGAGCAATAAACCATGGACACCAGAGGACCAACATTCAAACTGAGGAAATGCAGGACAAACAGGAGTGCATAATTATGAGGGGCATAGGAAGAGGGTTGTAGGGTAGGGAGAGGAGGAGACTGGGTTAGGGTTGGACGTGGCAAATGGGGAATGAAACTTAATGTACGTGTGACTTTGAATGTAAAACAAGCTCTTAAAATAAAATAAAATAAAAGACTAAGCAATCTACTTTCCTAAAGATTTACCACTTCAGAAAGCCAATTGCAGTCACTATGAGTCAGAATTGACTTGATGGCGGTAGATTTGGTTTGATGCTTTGAGAAGGCAGCTCTTCTATAGTTGTGTTTTGAATGCCTTGTAACCTGAGGGATGACGCACATTCTTGAACTATATCAGACAATATTTTTCTGCTTTTCATAAGGTTTTCACTGGCCAATTTCTCCAAAAATAGATCTCTAGGTCCTCCTTCCTATTCTGTCTTAGTCTCAACACTTCATTGAAACCTATCTACCATGAGTGATCCTGCTGATATTTGAAATACTGTTGGCATAGCTTCCAGCATCACAGCAACATGCAAGCCACCACAGTATGGCACACTGACAGACTGGTGTTGGATTTTTTATTTATCCTCGTGAAGCTAAACTATTACTTGGTTTGAAGCCCAGCTTCTGACAGAAATGACCTCTGGTAAAGCTTCTTCATCATACTTCATTTAACAAAGCAAGAGTTAAGTACACTATCAGAGGTAAAGATTTGAAAGGAAAAAAAAAAACAACTTTCCTTATGAAGGTTATCATAAAAGGAAGACTCATGCCTCATTTCCTGAGTGAAATCTAAGGGGAGTGGCTGGGCCCATCATTTGGAACTGTGGGAAAGTATGATGGGACCTTTGAGGATATTTTGGGGAGACCCAAGATCATTTAATGATTTTAAAGAAGTGGATTGAGCAATATCAGTTTTGTTGCTCTCTTATTCCTATCACAAATGACCCCTTGACTAGCAAGAGTATTTAGGCACAAAGTCATTTTACCATCTTCAAAACACAAAGTCTTTCTGCTTTGTGGTACTCCCACCTCATCATGTGCAACTTCATCTTGCATCCTGATGTATAAGGCATTGCTACCTTTAAAATGTCTGAAACAACCCTTAGTTGCATTGATTTTTTCTTCTTTTGGTCCTACATCATCAGGTTGTTTTACCATATCAAAAGTTTCAAAGCTTTGGCTTGAAGAGTAGCCAAACTCAAAGCTGAATCAGATCCCAGTTTCACAAAATCTTAACTCTTTTCCATCTTAGCTTCGAATCTAGCAACTTTATCTTAACAAATGTACAGTAACTATAACGTAACTCCATTCACTCATTTTAAGGACTAGGTCTGTATTATGAGAACAAGTTTATGGCAATGAGACTAATGTTCTACAGAAATAGCAAAATGAACACTTATAGAAAGGAGTGTTGCCCTACCAAGTAATCCCTTTGGGAAGCTCTATACTTAGTCCAATAATGATGTTATTTCTCAAAACATTTTTGGAGCTTTTACTTTGGCCTTCAGAGAGAGTGCACTGGTTGCAAAGGTAAACACATTTTATTTCTTTACAGCCTGGCAGGTACAAGTTTCAGGCTGCAAAATCAGCTGTGCAAAAGAAAAAAGAAAAGAAAAATGCGCCTTTATTTTTCTAACTTAGTTTTAATCTTTTCAATTCATGCTAACCTCAGTCAATCACTTATTCAGGCAGTTTGGGATTTTTTCCCACCTTTTCTTCCTTGGCTTGCTTCTAAATTCTGGGACCTGAGGCCATACCATAGCACCCATGGGGAAGGGGCATTGGTCTTTGGTCAGAGGTATCTATTTCTGCCAGTACCCTGGAGATGGCCTTGTTCTTTTTAGGCTTATTGTTTCAAGACTGCTAGGCTGCTTGGGGTTCCCCAGGCCTCTCTTTTGTACCACTCTTGAAATTGAAGGAAAGAGAAGCACAGGAAGTATTTGGTGCCCTTCTGTGCTACTATAGGGTCCTGGGAAAATTGATGGGGTTGTCCTATGCTCATTCTGCACTAGCATGCCCGCTAGGCCCCATCTTTACTTTCCCACTGGTACAAATGTTGGGGGGCAGGCATTCTCCTCAGGTTCTACATGGGAAATAAAACACAACTCTTCGTTTGCTCACAGCACAACATATTAGAATTCAATATTTCTTTGGGACAGGTAAAACCTCCCACCTAGGTTATCAAGCATCATTTTTCTATTGCAAACAGAATTGACTTTATGCTCAAAGTCTTTCAGAGTTCTGACTTTTGATTCTCATAAGTCTTTCCTCTGAAACTCATCTTTGCCACATGTCTGAGGGTGTTGTGTTGTAGTGGTCAGGAGCATGGCTCTAGAGCCAGACTTTCTGAGTTTGAATCCTGGCTCCTCACACACACTAGCTTTAGGATCCTCTCTGTGCCTCAGTTTCCTCATCTGTATAAAATGTTAATAATGCTTCTTTCATAGGCTTTTTATAGGGATTAATGAGTAACTGTTCATAAAGCACTTAGAATAATGTCTACATATAGTAATCGTTATAGATAATTAATTACATTTGAAAAATAAATATATAAACTTCAAAGGAGAATCTTAGTTCTTTTTTTCCTTTGGTCCTGATGCTGTCTGAATGGGAAGAAGGAGAAAGGTAGAAGGAAAATTTAGGGAGAGAGGAATATAATAATATTTCAAATTATTACTCATCTACAATCATCTGAAAATCCCCTCTCTCTCTCTCTCTCTCTCTGTGCATCTGTTTATTTTTTCCCCAATTTGCTTGATTCCCTTCTTCCCTGAACTGAGCCCAGCTGACTCAAGCTAGGAGTGGCACTAAACAAAGGAAAATCTATGAGGCCAGACTTAAGTTCGGAGTTTGAGATCACTTCATAATGTTGGTGTCTGGATATGACCTAACAGAGTCTTGTCCCTAAAAAATGTAAATGTCATGACTTAATCACATGGGATGCAAAAATACTATTCAGGGCTACTTCTATACTCAGCATGCTGAGAATTGTTTGTGTAAGGAAAATATTGACTTTCTAATTACACTTTTTACTAGAAGATTTATTTTCAGCAGAATTGCGATATATTATGTAATTTATTTAAACAGACATTTATTATTGGCAATTACAAAATTGCTCACATTAGAAGCTTCAAATTCATGAGATCCTATTTGTCAAAAAAAAAATTCTGCAATCATGGATTTTATCTTGCATCTGTGATTTATAATGAGGATTGAAAATCAGAATATTCTGTGTCCTCATCTTCTTTCTAACACTTTGTCTTATTGCAGTTTTTAGCATATCACTTAATCTTTTTTGGAGTCAGATTCCTCATCAGTAAAATGAAACCATCAATAATATTTGCTTCCTACAGAACTGTTGTGAAGATTAGTCAGTTAATGTTTGTAAAAATTCTTTAACCAAGGAGAGAGCTCTATCACTGTGGACTATCAGAATGGGTATTGCCCACATTTTCCTTTTACAGAATGACCAGTATTTAAAAGCATTCTTCAAAAAGGAGCTTTTCCAATCAACAGATTTAGTGTTTATGCACTGTAAATAGCCACAGATTTTATTTCTTGACTTACTTGAGAACTCGGGACATTCTGGTATATGGTTATGATTATTTTTCTTTTCAGGAATTTTTTGGTGATGTTATATAAACAAGTACATGTCTTAGCTGGGTGGGTTGTTTTCTGGCAGTATTAGTAATGAATAATGTGGCTTTGTATAGATTAACAATATTATTCATCTTCCATAGTGATGTACAGTGCCAGATTTTACCAGAACTTAATAGGGAATTGTTAATGTGAACTCTTTTGGATTTTTGTTTGTGTGTTTGGAAAGAAGAAGTAGAAATCTGCTATGACCAGCCAGTCCTGGAAGCTCTGCTCAATCTTTTATTTGCACAGCATAGGAGGAATTACCTACTTCTTTCTATAGAGGTAGTCTGACTGTGACTCAGGTGATTAAAAAAAATGGTTCATTTTTATTGTGGTGAAGATATACACACCAAAATATTCACCTATTTAACCATTTACACATGCATAACTCAGTGACAGTGATTACATTCTTCATATTGTACAACCATCATCAGTATATTTTTCCAAATCATTCCACCACCATTAACATAAGCTCAATATCTTCTAATAAAAAATTCCTCCTCTTTCTCTCCTGCCCACACCTGGTAACCACTAGTAATCTTTGCTTTCTATATATCTGCTTATTTCATATAAGTGAGATAGTACAGTATTTATCCTTCTGCAACTGTCTTATTTTACTTAGCATAATTCTTTCAAGATTCATCCATTTGGTGACATGCATCAGAACTTCATTTCTCTTTACAGCTGAGTAATATTCCATCGTGTGTATATACCATGTTTGTTTATCAAGTCATGTGTTGATGGACATTTGGATTGTGTCCACCTTTTGGCTATTGTGAAAAGTGCTGCAATGAACATTAGTATACACATCTGACTGAGTCTTTATAGGTATGTGTGGGAAGAAAGGGAAAGTAAAGTAAAAAATATTTTTAGAGCTTTAACTTAGGAAAAAATGGTATAGGTGATTATTCTTCTGTTCAAACTGGAGTCACTTTTAAATAATATGGATTAAATCCTCTAAGATGAATTTTGCACTTTGATTATAAGTTTCCATTGAAAGATGTTACTAGATTTCAGTGGACAGTGTACAAGAGTATCAATTTTCTAATTCCACAGAGCCTTTTGCGTGTCCAGAGGGAGATTGAAATGACAAATAGGGCCAATATTTTCTCTAATTCTGTTATTTATTGCTTTTCTAGCACACTCCATCAAAGCATGCCATGTAGCATGTACCCATCTACTAATCGCATCTAATTAAATCAGGCAGGCAGCAGGAGTACATCATATTTTCCAAGTAGTAAAATTGTAATTGTATAGCGTTCATTAGAAGGAAAGATTTCAATACAAAGTCAAATAAGATCAGCAAGTGATCACAATATCTTGGGTCTAAAAACAAGAAAATCTAGATGTAAAAAAATAACTAATAACCAAAAACCTCCACTTTACAGCTAACTACGTTTTTCAAGGCAGGTAGGAAGGATTTTGACTTTATAAATGTATAATAGCAGGATTGGAAAACTTCCACTGCTCTACACCCTCTGGATGGTTATGCATGTTGAAATGAAGGATGAGGGAAAGGAAAACTCAGTGGTTTAGAATACAGGTGCAGGGAGGGGGTGGGGGTAAGTAACATTTTTTCTAGATGACCATTAAAGTAAGAATTACTTACTTGAAGGTGGGAGTCTGCAGGGTTCCAAATTCCAAAATTTTAAGTTTCTAGGATAGTTTGACTGTTAAGAGATAACTATATGAAATCCTCCTTCACCCAAACACAAACTCTAGAGATTCTGGGAGTGAATGTGGAGAAAAAAAGGAATAATATTTGGATTCCTTCTCTCTGGGAGACTTCTGATCACCCCTTTCAATCCTCTTGCTCCTTTCTTTTCTGAGTTTGCATTGCTCAGGAAAGAGACTTGGGGCATAGAGAACCACATATGTTATTAGACTTTACTCTCCCAGGTGTTTCACCCACTTTCCCCACAAATTTTTTTTTAAAATCATTATTATTATTTGGGACATGCAAATATCCTAGTATCTGCCAAAATGCAACTGAAAAGAATGTCTAACCAAAATGTCTAACCAAATTCCATCGAGTAAGTTCTGACTCCTGGTGACCCCATGTGTGTCAGAGGAGAACTGTGCTGCTTAGAATTTTCAATGGCTGATTTTTCAAAAGTAAATTGCCTGGCCATTCTTCTCTGTCATCTCTGAGTGGACTCTAACCACCAGCATTTTGGTTAGCTGCTAAGTGTGTTAACCATTTGTACCAACCAAGGACTCCTGAAAGAATGTTTGTTGTTGTTGTTGTTTTATGTGCCGTCGAGTCGGAAAGAATGTTTAGAGAACTAAAATACAGTTAATTTTCGTAGTATTTTTTAAAGCTTGGGCTTTGAAATTCTGATTCCCATAGTGCTTGAAACTGTAAACTTAGCACTTAGGGATTTTAAACTTAAAAATCTGATGTCAAAACATTTGAAACTCAAAAATGATAAGAATTTCATTTTGTTCAACTGTTTTACAAAATAATGAATTTTTAGGTGAAAGACTTATGATGAGAGAGATGTTGTTTCCAGAGTTGGTAGAACTTTCAATAAAAGGATGTGTTTACTGCACCGTTGTGCATATACTCGTGTCAGGTATACACAAACACACGGTCACTGAAATCTGTCAGAACAACTCCGAGGAACAGGGCAGTCCTTTCCTTCAACATGGTTTCTATCAACTGTGATTTCCTTTTTAGAGATTAGCCTACTCTTCTTACCTGAAGTTTTCAAAACATAAAATAAACAGAAGACCACAGTCCCTGAAAAGGATTACCTGACACTGATTGTTGTTGCTTTTCTGAAACTTAAGTCTGTAGGGGGAAAAAAAAGGCTTTTCTCAAAACTAAATTTGAAGGGAGTCTCTGAATTGGCTGGGAATTCTGTAAGCTCAGCGTCCTCCAGGCCAGGAGGAAATTTGAGGCTTCAAATGTTTCTGGAGCTGGCTTGGGTCTTCCAGTCAAGTAAGTCTCTCAGAAGTGGAATAATTAGGAGCAAGTACTTTGAGTGTATATTCACATCTTTTATTACTTATAGTTAGCAGTTCCTTTACAGAGCCATCCTTTTTCTTCTTCCAAACATGTATTGGACATTCATTAGGAAAAGAAAGCTTAAAATGTGTTTCTGAATGAAAAGTGAGTGGTTCAGAGCTCAGAAAAGGAGACAGGCTTTCACAGAAATATGCTGATTGTTTAGTTATAAAGTAACTAGTCAAAGGAACAGGGACATACACTGTTCAGTCCAGCTCATAGCATGTGGCTGCCAGCTCACCAAAAGAGATCACATATTTTGGCCCAGCAAAGGACCAGACCACAGCCAGGGATGGCAGGGGTAGTGTGGAGGGCATGCGGCTGAAACACACCCAACTCTATCTCTGCAGAGCTCAGTGGCAAGTTCTGGTAGACTCTGCAGGATAAAGAGTGTTCATTCTGTTCCAGCTAAACCACTCCACACTCCTCAGAGCTAGCCTGCTTCTGACCAAGGCGCTTAACACCCCTCCTCGTCGAGCTACTCTGCTCTCCCTGGAATCTCTTGGCTTAGCACCTCTCTGGCCCCTCCCAACTGGACCACTCCTGGGACAGCATGTGCTATGCATGGAATAACAAGGTTAACTGGACAAGGTTGAATAGCCCTATGACGGGAGTGCTTTCAAGCCACATGACAGAAATGAAGTAGTTATAATGGCCACAACTGGAGGAGAATCAGGTTCTTCGCAGCAGTACCAATCCTGCCCTGGTTCTGTGAGATGACTTGAATCATTCCTTTTCTCCTTGTAAATGTAGAAATATAGAATAAAAGCCAATTGCCATTGAGTTCACTTAGACTCATGGTGACCCCATATGTGTCACAGTAAAACTGTGCTCCTTAGGGTTTTCAATGGCTGATTTTTCAGAAGCAGATTGCCAGGCCTTTTTTCCCAGGTGCCTCTTGGTGGTCTTGAGGCCTCCAACCTTTTGGTTAGCCTTGGAGTGCACTAACTCTTTGCACCACCCAGGGTGTCCAGAGATATAGCAATATAGAATAGCATCCCTTACTTGTGGCAAAGGAGAAGAAAGAATGAAGTGTGGGTGCACTCATCTTTGAGGTGGTTTATCTCTAAATCTATCCCTTGGCAAATATTTTGAGAAAACCTAAATTTTTTGGGCCAAAGGAAGACTGAGGAAGCATAAAGAAGCCTTGGAAATCTCCTTGAAAAAAAGTGGCAGGTAGAGGTTGATTTTGCCTTTGTTGTCAAAACGTTGGCTTAACCAGTTCTAACCTCTTGAGAGGTTCTGGGCAGTAAGCAACAGCAGATGATTAGAAAATGAATTTTGCTTATGACAAACTGCAGTGTAAAGGAGAGCAGGCAGGATTCAGCAAGTACTTGGGCCAGGACAGTTGAGGGGGAGCCTTGGATGGGGAGATGATGCTGCGTATGAGAATGGAAATGGGAGAGCAGGTGAGTGTGAAAGCAAGTTAGTACAACAACCCTGCAGGCAAGTTGTCTGTGCAGGTGTTGCTGGAAAACTTGGCTACTGGAGGGCAAGGTGGGGCAGTCGGACAAAGCAGACAGACAGCAGGAAGTTATAGATGCTGCCAAAAAGCAATGCAACTAGTCAAAGACCCTGCAAGCAGTTAGAAACCAGGTAATTTGCAAGAACTAGAAGCCAGAGCCAGGTGTCAGGGCTGGATACAGGGAGTGGCTGAGGGTGAGCCCTACAGCAAGCAGTCTAACCACTGCAGACTTGGGGTAATAGCTGGCAACAGGAAGAGCTTGATCCTGAGGCAGTGTTCAACCCCGCCAAGAAAGCTTTTGTACTAGATAAGACTAATAATTTTATATATATGTATGTGTGTGGGGTGGGGTGGTGTGTATATATATATGTGTATATATATATATATACACACACACACACACACACATACATATACACCAGCCATGCCACACAAATAAATTATACACTATTCCACATCGCCTCTCACTTGGACTGTGGCATCACAGATAAGATATATCTTCCTGCATTTGGTCTTCCTTCCTGACAATCCACTCCTCCTACAGCTGCCAAAGCATTTCTCCTAAAACACAAGTCTGGTCATATTTCCCCTTGTCTAAATCCTTCCACTGCTTGCCTATTGTTCCAGCAGGATTCTACAAAGTGTTTTGGTGAAAATTAGTTCTAAGAATACTAATTCTATGAGATAATCAGCCAAAAAGGGATCAGTTGTCAAACAAATTGGCATATTCCCTGAGATTTCCAATAGAGAAGAACATTTTTAAATCTCTGAGAAAGAGTGCAATAATTTGTTGAATACTGATTAATCTTATACTTTATAAACATTTTAACCATGGGCACCTTTTCTCTCTCTCTCTTTTTTTTTTCTTCCACAAATTATTTTTTGTGATTTGGGTGAAAGTATACAGAACAAAGTCATTTTCCATACATCAGTTAATACACATTTTGTTTCATAACATTGATTGCAATCTCTGTAATGTCACAGCTCTCTTACCACTTCCTCCCTTTGATTACCTTTTCCCTGTGTGCCTTTTCCCTATGCATTCCTGCTCTCTGAGCTATCTCCCTGTGCAAACACTGCCTTTCTCATCTCACGTGGTTGATTGTTCTAAGGAGTGTAACTACCTGGTGTAAATGTTCACCTTTTATGCCTGTCTACTGTTTGGCTGAAAGCCATGGGACTGAGTTCAATTCCAGGCCCAAAAAGTAGTAAGGCCATACTCTTGGGAGTTTCTCCAGTGTCTAGCAGACCAGTAAGCCTTGCCCTTTTTTTAATGATTTTAGTTTTTTCCACATTTCTCTCCCACTCTCTCCAGGATCTCCAATTTTTATCTCTTTCCAAGTGGTTGGCAGTGGTAGCCAGGCACCATCTAGTTCTTCTGGTCTCAGAGTCATGTAGGCTGAGGTTCCCATGATTCACTAGTTCTTTGGACTAATTGTTTCCATGCGTCTTTGGTCTGTTTCACTCTGCTTTTCTCCAGATGAGGAGAGAACAAAAGTTACATCTTAGCTGCTCACAAGCTTTTAAGACCCCAATCGCTAATTGCCAAAGTAAGATATAGAACAATGTTTTTGTGCAGTATGTGGTCCCAAGTCAGTAGGCCCAGCAACTCACTCCTCAAGGTGTTTGTTTGTGACTAAGAAGTTATCATAACTTTACCCCATTAGCTCTATTATATATATATAATCAAAAACCAAACTCACTGTCATTGAGTTGTTTACTACTCATAGTTACCCCTGTTGGGTTTCCAAGGCTGTAAATCTTTACAGAAGTAGATCTCCCAGTCTGCCTTCCACAGAGCAGCTGGCAGGTTTGAACCACTGATCTTCCAGTTAGCAGTCTAGCAGTCAAAAGCCTTATCCACTACTCCACCAGAGGTCCT
>NW_006922022.1:259386-262281 GCF_000298275.1 Orycteropus afer afer | reverse complement strand
CAACCACTAATCAACTTTCTGTCTCTATAGATTTGCCTATTCTGGGAAATTCATATAATATGTGGTCCTTTTTTTTTCTTTTTGAATTTTTTATTGTGATGTGGGTGCAAATTTACAAAGCAGATTCATTTTACTCACAACAGTTCATGCACATTTGGTTTCACAGCTCCCAACTACAGTCCCCAATCAAAAAAGGCCTTCCTCCCATCTCCTCCCTGTGACTATTCCTTCCCTGTGCCATTCCTGTCTGTCCACCTTTCCCCCTATGCAAATGTTGCCCTTCTGATGACTCATAGTTGGATTAATCTAGGGGGTGCATTTCCCTAAGATAGGTCAGTGTGTCTCCCTGGGGAAGGTGTTCAGCTTGTAGTTCTTTCTATTGTTTCCCTGAGAGCTGATCCATGGAAGTGAGTCCAGTTCCAGGCCTGAAGGATGATCTGGGGCCATAGTCTGGGGTTTCACCAGTCTCTATCTCACCAGTAAGTCTAGTCATTTTTGTGTTTTTGAATTTTGTTGCAGACTTTTCCTCCTACTCTATCCAGGATCTCCAATTCTGATAGCTTTCTGAGTAGTTGGCATTGGTATCCAGGCACCATCTAGTTTAGCTGGTTTCAGGGTCGTGAAACTTATTGTTTCCAAATTATTTTTATATTCTTCACTCTTCTTTTCTCCAGACAAGAGGGGACCAATAGTTGTATGTTAGATGGCTACTTGATAGCTTTTAACACCCCAGTTACTATTCACCAAATTAGGATGTAGAACAAGATTTTTATGTACTATGTTGTGCCAATTGAGCATGATGTCTCTCAAGACTATGGTCCTGAGCCTGCAGGCCTGGTGACTTTCTCCCTCAAGGTGTTTGGTTATTTCTGAGAATCTACTCCAACCTTGTCCCCTGTTACTTCTGTGTTGTATATAGATATTTTTGAAGCAGAAGTCCATATGTAAGACGGTCTCCAGATAAATCTATCCTTGGTTTTGGGTACATTCCTGTTCATCTAACCACTCCTGATTTTCTCACCTGTCTATGCATTTACCCATAGCCTAACATTTGCCATCATTGGTAATGCAATATCGTGCAAGTAATAGTATTTGCCTCTGTTGTCTATATCTTTGGTGTACATTTCTATACTCTCCTTTTCCCTATTGTCATTGTGCTGGTCACACACTTTTGTTTTGTTGCCTTTCCTTTTATCCAAATCAACACCTGACTGTTAAGTAGTCAGAAAATTTCCCTCCCATTTCCTCCCATCCCTGGTAACCCACAAAGTAAATTTCCTTCTGTGCATAAACCTTTCCTTGCCTTTTTACAATAATGGACTCATACAATATATCTCCTTTTGTGATTGAATTATCAGCATAATGTCCTCTGAATTCATCCACATTATGAGGTGATTCATGGAATTTGTGGCCCTTTTTGATTGGTTGTTTTCACTTAGTGTGTTTTTAAGATTCATCAATTCAATAATTTTCTTTTTTCTGTAAAGGACCAGAGAGTATATAGTTTTAAAAGTATAATTTCAATTTTATTTTCTTTCAGATTAGTTTTTTCTTTAGCTTTTAATGGCTCAAATCTTTTCATGGGCTTTTGTGAAGTTGTGGGGCAGCACTTGCAAGTATAGGATGGAGGGGGGTGTTCTGTCCTTTCAGGCTTCATGAGAATGATTCCTGACCACCTTGCTGTGAATGACACAACTCACACAATAATGTGTCACTTACAGCTTGGGAAGCATGTATGCATCAAAGACACTTGGAGGAATGCAGCCTCTACTATATTTTGAATTAGGAACTTCTTAATGGCCTTGTCTTTGTGCATACAGTGGGGTACAGTTCATGCAGTGAATAGGCTGCTCTTGGCTGTGGTCTTTTTTGGCACAACTATGGTTCCTCCTTTTCTGTGTCATCTTGGAAGCAAGGACTTGAGAGAGCAAGAGAGTAAATATTTTAAGCTTGAGTGTCACGTAGTCTCTGTCACAATCCCTTAACTTTGCCATTTTAGTGTTAGTCATAGATGACCCATAAATGAATGGACATGGCTATGTTTCAATAAAACTTTATTTGCAAAAACAGGCAGTGAGCTGCATTTTTCACGTGGACAGTAGTTGTTGAAATGTGCTTTAGAGTTACACACTATACACTTCTTGTTGAGGCAGAAGTTAGTCTCAAGATGTGCCATATCCAAGGCCTGGTAGTAACAGCAGTCCAAAACCAAACTCACTGCCATTGAGTTGGATCCAACTAATAGGAATCCCTCCTTGGGTTTTCAAAGTTGTATCACTATGAAAATAGATTGCCCAACCTACATTCGGAGGAGTGGCTGGTGGGTTTGAACAGCCAGTCTTCTGGTTAGCAGTCAAACGCCTTAGGCACTATGCCACCACGGCTCCAAGTAACAGCAGTAAATGAATGTATTTGGTTAGACAGAACATGAGGACAGGGATAAGGGCAAATCTAACTAACAAAGCATAGGCACTGCTTGTTGTTTGTTGTTGTTAGGTGCCATCGAGTCACTTCCAACTCATAGCAACCCCATGCACAGCAGAATGAAACACCCCGCACCAGCTCCATGATCCTCGCTATACTTGAGCCCATTGTCACAGCCACCATGTCAATCCATCTTGTTGAAGGCCTTCTCCTCTTGTCAACCCTCCACCTCACCAAGCATGACATCCTTCTCCAGGGCATAGTCCCCTCTGACAACATGACCAAAGTAGGTGAAATGAAGTCTGGCCATCCTCGCTTCCACGGAGCATCTTGGCTACACTTTCTCCAGGACAGATCTGTTAATTCTTTTGGCAGTCCATGGTACCTTCAGCATTCTTCACCAGCATCACAACTCAAAAGCATCAACTCTTCTTCAGTCTTCCTTATTCATTGTCCAGCTCTCACATGCAT
>NW_006922022.1:256768-257791 GCF_000298275.1 Orycteropus afer afer | reverse complement strand
TGGACTTGTTTTAATTGTCTTTAACTTCAAGTTGAACTTGCATATGAGCAGTTGATGGTCTGTTCTACAATCAGCCCCTGGCCTGGTTTTAGCTGAAGATATTGAGCTTTTCCATTGCCTCTTGTCACAGATGTAGTCAATTTGATTCCTCTGTGTTCTATCTGGTGAGGTACACGTGTACAGCCGCTGTTTGTGTTGTTGAAAAAAAGTATTTGCAATGAACAAGTGATTGGTCTTGCAAAATTCTACCATGCGAGTTCCAGCATTATTTCTGTTACCAAGGCCAAATTTTCCAACTTAGACAACTCCAACAACTGCTTAGGGTTGTTATTTTGGACTGTCATCATCCCAGTTAACTACAAGGACTTTCTGTGAAAGATGTAAAATTAGAGCCTCTTCAGTAATGTTGACTTAGGAATCAGTCCTTAAAAAATATTACCAAATGGACTTCCAGTAAGATGGAGGAATAGGCAGACAAGCAACACAGACCCTCTACAACAAAGAACAGAAAAACCAATTGACAGAGATACAGAAGATAATCCTGCTCATAAGCAAGTTCAGCTTGAAGTTAAAGACAATTAAAACAAGTCCAAGATAATCCTGGAGCCCTGAGCTTTGAAAGGAACTATACAGAAGTGGATTAGGCACTGACTAGTGGAAAAACCTGAGTAAAAACAGTGAGTATGGAGATAGTTGGAGCTCCAGACTGTCAGCTGCCCTGATGGGACCAACAGCCTGAATATTTCCAAGTGGTGTTGGGACCTGAGAATTGACCTAAAGATCAGCCTTGGTCACCAAGGGCTTCAGGGACGATTGCGCTGGTGGCCTATGACTAGGAAGGAAACAGCAGGAAGGAAACAACCTGAGCTGTTGACTTTCCACTGTACGGAGGGCACAGCCATTATGATTGTTTACAAGTGGTGGCCATTTTGGATATTTAAAGTGATGGAGGGCACAGCCATTTTGAATCTTTACAAGTGGCAACCATTTTGAATTTTAAGGTGACAACATTCTTATTCGGAT
>NW_006922022.1:241432-244387 GCF_000298275.1 Orycteropus afer afer | reverse complement strand
TATATATATATATATATATATATATATATAACCAAATGTAAATTATAAACTGGCTAAGATACTATTAAGGAGGACTGGTGGTACAACATGTAAATGCTTAGCAGCTAACCAAAAAAGTTGGCTGTTCAAAAAGTTGGCTTATCCATGGAGAAAGACCTGGCAATTTGCTTCTGTAAAGATTGTAGCCACATGAAGTTGCTATGAGTTAGAATGGACTTAACAGCTCACAACAACAACAACAAATATACTATTATAAGGAAATGAATAGTTTATATCTCAAGTGCTAAGTACTTATTAGCTGCTTAAAGAGACACTATTTAATTTCTCATGATTTGAAATGATTTAATGGTATTTATGATTTTACAGTTTCTCTATAAACAGATACCATAGAGACGATATTAAATTTCATTTATTCTTGAGATTTTCAAAATGGAGTCTCATCAGTAGTCCCCACGCTAATTCCCTATAGCATGTTGTTGTTGTTGTTGTTGTTATTTGCCGTTGAGTCGGCCCCAACTCATAGCATGTTAGTGCCTGAAAAACTAGGTGCAGCAGTTTGAAATAGGGATTCTGTTACTCTGAACAGCTCACTGAGTCAGATGCCCCAAACTCAGGGGAGTAGGATTAGAAAGGAGAAAGGGACAGGGAAAAGTAACAAAAACAGGGGAATCTGCCCTGTGGTGCTTCAACTGGCAGGTGAGAAGAGCCATCAGAGACCTTCCTGGGGGACTGGAGAAGGTGCACTACACCAGTGAACCAATGGCCACCCCATGGATCTACCTTCAGCACCAGCATTTATTAGTAAACTTGGGTCCTCTGAGTGACAGCAGGCACTTCTCTGGCTCCAGGGATGCTGAAACCCGAGCAGAGAGACCATTGATGCTGCAAGTGGGTGTGCTCTGGGAAGAACTCCAGCCACGGATCGCAAAACAAGGCAATTATCTTCGGTCAGCTTTTTGGCACAGAGGGACTGGTATCTCCTTTTGATGGTAAACTTGGGTCTGCTGGGGGTGAGCAGGTATGTCTCTGGCTCCAGTGACACTGAAACTTGAGCAGAGAGACCATTGACACCACAAGTGGATGGGCTGTGGGACAAATTTCCGTCGTGGATCATAGAACGGGGCAGTTATCTTGGGTCAACTCTTTGGCATGGAGGGGCTTCGAAAGCAGGATTTTTACATATGTCTGAACCTGGCAGAAAGTGGTGGCCCCCTAATAATTGGAGTCTTTGCCTAACTTGAGCTGCAGACCTGTGAATAACAGTACAATGTCATCATTAACAGCCCATGCAAAGCCCTAGAAACCACTCCTGGAAAATTAGAGCTTTGCTTTGTTCTCTCTTCTCCTCCCACCTTCTCCACCTACACCCTTACTCATCCAGTAGAAAAACCACATTCAGCCACCATAATACCTGCTGGTTCAAATCCTAAACCCTCTTTACAACAAACAGAGACCTACATCCATATTCCACACAGCAATTCCATCATCACAAAGAAAACTGCAGGGAAACCCAGCACACCTTAATTAATAGCCAAAAAGATAAAATACACCAGCTCCACCTTTCCAAAATATTAAATCATAAAACCAAGACAAAACAAATCAATACATAACCAACAATTAAAGACAACTTCAAAATGTCTAGGAAACAACAGGCAATATCAAATGAAACAAAAAAATAGGACAAGGCATTAGAAGCAAAACCCCAAATAAAGGTCTCATTAAACATGGAGGAAGAGAAGGCAATGGAATTATCTGAGAAGGAATTAAGAAGATATGTTTAAAGAGCTCTACAAGAGCCTAAGGAAACCCCAAAGAGAAGCAAGAAGAACACAGACAGTTCCCTGGAAGAACTCAGGAAAATCACTAACGAACAAAATAACAAGATTAATGCACAATCAGAACTCATACAAAAAACAGCAGTTAGAAATCCAGAAGATGAATACCAAAATTACAGAATTACACAATACAATAGAAGCATAAGAGTAGGACAGAACTGGCTGAAGAATGTATTTCTCAACTAGAAGACAAATCCCTGGATACCAGCCTGTATGAAGAAAAATCAAAACAAAGATTTAAGGGAAATGAAGAGAACCTAAGAATTATATGGGATGACATGAAAAGAAACAACATATGCCTCATTGGAATTCCAGAACCAGAAGAGGTGAAAAAAAAAAAAAAACACCGAGAAAATTGTAAAAGACCTACTAATAGAAAACAATTGTAAAAGACCTACTAATAGAAAACTTCCCCCATATCATGAAGGAAGAAAAGATATTTGTCCAAGAAGCCCATAGAACCCCATACAGGATAGATCCCAAGAGAAAAACACCAAGGCATATTATAATCAAACTCTCCAAAACCAAAGACAAAGAAAAAAATTTGTGAGCTGCCCGGGACAAAAGGAATATTACTTATAATAATCAAACAGTTACACTGAGCTCTGATTACTCAGCAGAAACCATGCAGGCAAGAAGGCAATGGGACAGCATATAAAAAACATTGAAGGAAAAGAACTTTCAACCAAGAATCCTATATCCAGCCAAATTATCCATCAAATATGAGGGTGAAATCAAGTCATTCAAAAAGAAATTAAGGGATTTTGTGAAAACCAGACCAATCCTAGAAGAAATGCTTAAGGAAGTCCTTCCAATAGAGAACCCACAACAGAGATCCACAAAATCAGGATACATGACATCAACACTAAAACCAAATCAGAAATAGAAACTCAAAATAAGACCATAAAACACAGTACACTAGGAAGCCAATTTGCACATGACAACAGCAACTAACCTAACAGAATAAAACTTTTAGGTACAAACTTCCAAATGGAGAGGAAAACAGGACAATGTCCTCATAGAACACACTGTTCTAAAAATGTAGGGACAAGAAATCACTCCATGTATCCAAGAGTATATATAGGGTTGGCAGACAATGGTCCTATAAGTTTATGTGAAT
>NW_006922022.1:228133-240384 GCF_000298275.1 Orycteropus afer afer | reverse complement strand
GCCAACAACACAACAACAACAACAAAAACACAATAGAATGACAGCAAACAATCCATATCTATCAATAATTACACTCAACGTGAATGGACTAAAGGCACCAATCAAATGAAAGAGAGTGGCAGACTGGATAAGAGAAGAAGACTCACTGACATGCTGCCTACAATAGACCCACCTTAGACACAAAGACAAACACAAATTAAGAGTTAAAGGATGGAAAAAATTACACCAAGCCAACAGTAATCAAAAAAGAGCAGGAGTGGCAATATTAATTTCTGATAAAATAGACATTAAGGTGAAAAACATCATAAGAGACCAAGAAGGACATTATATGATGCTGAAAGGGTTAACTGACATAGAAAATGTTATAATGATATTTATGCATCCAATGAAAGTGCTCCAAAATTGGGAAGCAAATATTAATTCAATTAAAAGGGACAATAGACAACTCTACAATAGTAGTAGACTTTAACACACCACTTCCAAAGAGGGACAGGTCAACAAGAAAAAAAGCTCAAAAAAGATAGAGAAGAACTCAACAATACAATCAACCGATTCAACCTCATAGACATATACAGAGCATCCCACCCAACAAAAGCACAATTCAAATTCTTCTCCAGTGCACATGGATCCCTCTCCAGAATAGATCATATGTTAGGACATAAAACAAGCTTCAATAAATTCAAAAGCATTGAAATACTACAAAGCATCTTCTTGGACCACAATGCTATAAAGTTAGAAATTAATAATAGGAAGATCAATGAAAAAAACATCAAGCTGAACAATTCATGGCTCAAAAACTACGGGGTAATTGAACCAATAAAAAGTGAAATAAAGAAATTCCTAGAAACAAATGAGAATGAAGATACCTCATACCAAAACCTATGGGACACAGCAAAAGCAGTACTCAGAGGACAGTTTATAGCAATAAATGCATACATCAAAAAAGAAGAAAGAAACAAAATCAACACTAACTCATCAACTCCAAAAAAGAACAAGAAAAGAATCCTACAGTATCTAGAGGTAAGGAAATAATAAAGATCAGGGCAGGAATAAATGAAACAGAAAGCAAGAAAAAAAATTTTGTTGAGAAAATCAACAGAACAAAAAGCTGGTTCTTCGAAAAGATTAACAAAATCAAGAAACCAATGGAAAATCTAACAAAAGAAAAGAAAGAGAAGATGCAAATTACAAGAATAGTAAATGAAAAGGGTGTCATCACAACAGAACCAAGTGAAATAAAAAAGATACTGACAGAATATTATGAAAAACTGTACTCCAACAGATATGAGAAACTAGAGATGGACAAGTTTCTGGAATCACAAGACCTACCTAAACTATCCCACTTGAGCAGACCCACAACAAAGGAAGAAATTGAACAGGTTATAAAAAACTTTCCACAAAGAAAAGTCCTGGCCCTGATGGCTTCACTGGAGAATTTTACCAAATATTCAGAGAAGAGTTGATGCCTATACTACTTAAGCTATTTTAGAACATAGGAAAAGATGCAATACTCCCAAACTCGTTTTATGAAGCAAGCATAACACTAGTACCAAAACCAGAGAAGGACACCACTAAATAGGAAAACTACAGACCAATATACGTCATGAACATACACGCAAAAATCTTCAACAAAATCCTAGCCAACAGAATCCAAAAACATATATAAAAAATAATAATAATACATCCTGACCAAGTGGGATTCATACCAGGTTTGTAAGGGTGGTTCAACATCAGAAAAACAATCAATGTAATCCACCACATAAACAAAACCAAACAAAAGAAACATATGATTATATCAATTGATGCAGAAAAGGCATTTGATAAATTCCAACACCCGTTTCTGTTCAGAACTCTCAGCAAAATAGGGACAGAAGGGAAATTCTTCAACATAATAAAAGACATACATGCAAAACCAATGGCCAACATCATTATTAATGGAGAAAGACTCAAGGTATTCTCCTTATGAAGGGGTACCAGACAAGGATGCCCTCTATCACCACTTCTATCTAACATTGTATTGGAAGTCCTGGCCAGGGCAATAAGGCAAGAAAAAGAAATAAAAAGCATACAAATTGGCAAAGAGGAAGTAAAAACAAAAAAACCAAATACACTGCCATCGAGTCGGATCTGACTCTTAGCAACCCATCCTTGGGTTTCCAAGGCACTATTACTACAGTAGATTGCCCAACCTTCCTTCCAAGGAGTGGTTGGTGGGTTTGAACTATGATCCTGTACATAGAAAACCCAAGGGACTCAAAAAAAAAAAAAAAAAAAAAACTACTGGAACTAATAGGTTCAGCAAAGTGTCAGGATGCAAGGTCAACATACAAAAATCAGTTGGATTCCTTGACACCAATGAAGAGTCCACTGATAAAGAAATAAGGGAAACAATACCATTTACAATAGCTACTAAAAAGATAAAATATCTAGGAATAAACCTTACCAGAGACACAAAAGACCTATACAAAGAAAACTATAAAACACTACTACAAGAGACAAGGACACTACATAAATTGAAGAACCTACTTTGTTCATGGATAGGTAGACTGAATATTATGAAAATGTCAATACTACCTAAAGCAATCTACACATTTAACGCAATCCCAACCCAGATAGCAGCAAAATTTTTTAAGCACATGGTAAAACCAATTACTAACTTTATACGGAAAGGACAGAGACCTCGGATGAGCAGAGCACTTCTGAAGAAGAACAAAGTGGGAGGTCTCACACTCATGGATCTTAAGACCTACTATACACCCACAGTAGTCAAAACAGCATGGTACTCATACAATGAATAGACCGATAGACCAATGGAACAGAATCAAAAGTCCAGATATATACCCATCCTTCTATCAACAGCTTATCTTTGATAAAGGTCCAAAACCCTTAAATGGGGAAGAGACAGCCTCCTTAACATATAGTACTGGCAAAACTGGATATCCACTTGCAGAAAAATGAAACAAGACCCACACTTCACCCCATACATGAAAACAAACTCAAGCTGGATCAAAGACTTAAATGTAAAACCAAAACTACAAAATTCATCAAACATAAAATAGGGACAAATCTGGGGGCCCTAATTTATGGCATAAATAGACTGTCAAGCATAACCCAGAATGCACAGGAGGTAGAAGAAAAGCTAGATGACTAGGACCTTTTAAAAATTAAATTCTTACGCACATTGAAAGATGTCATCAAAAGGGTAAAAAGAGAACCTACAGATTGGGAGAAAATATTTGCCTACAACATATCTGATAAAGGACTTATCTCCAAAATCTATAGGAAACTTCAACACCTCAACACCAATGAAACAAACAACCCAGTCCACAAATGGGCAAAAGATTTGAACAGACACTTCACCAAAGATAATATACTGATGGCCGACAAACACATGAGGAATTGCTCACAATCATTAGTCATTAGAGAGATGCAAATCAAAACAACTATGAGATATCATCTCACCCCAGTAGTAATAGCAAAGTTCAACAGGACAGAAAATAACAAATGCTGGCAAGGTTGTGGAGAGGTTGAAATTCTTGTGCATTGCTGGTGGGATTGTAAAATGGTACAACCATTGTGACATACAGTATGGCGTTTCCTTAAAAAACTGAAAATGGAAATACCAGTTGACCTAGCAATTCCATTAGTAGGAATATATCCAAAAGAGGTGAGAGACAGTGCACAAATAGACATATACACGCCTATGTTCACCACAGCACAATTCGCTATAGCAAAGAGATGGAAACAACCTAAATGCCCATCAAGGATGAGCGGATAACCAAATTATCACACAATGGACTACTATGTTATATTAAAGAACAATGAGAGATATGCAAATCATCTCACAATGTGAATGAGCCTGGAGGACATTATGCTGAGTGAAATAAAAATTGCAAAAGGACAAGTACTATATGAGCCCATTACTGTAAAAAGACAAAGAAGGGTTTGCTTGGGAAAGGGAACTCACTTTGTAGGTTACTGGGGCAGAGAGGGAAGAGGAGGGATTAATTTCGAACTAGTCGGGGCCCACATGCTGATGGGGAGGGATGTATGGAAAGAGTCTGTGACCACCATGATAATATTAGAAAAAGGAAGGATACTGAATTGTGCACATAGATAGACGACAGATGCTAATACCAACCAGTGTGCCCACAATACTGCATTAACATTAACACCAAACACCAGGCTATAGATAAACACGTACACACCTGAGAGGTTCAGATGGGGGTCAGTGAATAGGAGTATACTCTAGACCAAGGATAAATTCAGTGCAGGCTAATCTTGCACAGTGAGACAAAGTACCTGCAAGCCTTACAGAAACAACAGAAGACAGACACAGAGTAATCCCTCACAGACACCCAGACACTGTGGGAGAGAAATCCAACAGATCTACTGTCTCAGGACCATAGTACTGGGGGACACCAGACTCAATTGGCACAACAAAATACATAAAAGCCTTGTTCTTCATCCTACACTGGTGAGTAGTGGCTGGGGTCTTAAAAGCTTATAAACAGCCATCTAAGATGCACTTAACAGTCTCCTATCATTGGAAGCATAGAAGAGTGCAAAAAACAAAACAAAAAGGGCATTTGGAAGCAATCAGCCCTAGGACACGATGGCCTTTGAGACCAGAAGAACTAGATGGTGTCCAGCTACCAATGCCAACCACTCAGTAAAGGATCAAAGCTGGAGATCCTGGATAGAGTAGAAGGAAAAACATGGAACAAAATCTAAAAATTCAATAATGACCAGAATTACTGGTTGGATGGAGTCTGGTTAGACCCCCAATACTATGGCCCTGGGATACATTCTGGGCCTGGAATAAAACTCACTCTCAGCCCAACAGTTAACAAGATGTACATACAGACCACTCAACCCAGGATGAGGCGCCCACATACTCTATGGAAATATATCCCTTGGAGCAAAAGACCATGGGGCACCAGAGGGGCAACATTCACACAGACGAAATGCAGGACAAACAGGAGTGCATAACTTTGATGGGCACGGGGGGGGGTGGCGGTTTAATGGGTAAGGAGGGGAAGAGACTGCGTAAGGACTGGGCATGGTGAATGGGGAGTGAAACTAAATGTACATGTAACTTTGAATGTAAAACAAACTCTTAAAATAAAAATAAATAAATAATTTATTTTTTATCATTTAATCTCCTGAACACGATCATACCAAGTCTTTAAAATTTTTTATTTACTTATTTTTTGTTGTTGAGAATATACTCAGCAAAATATATACCACTTCAACAGTTTCTACATGTACAATTCAATAACATGGATTACATTCTTCTAATTGTGTAAACCTCCTCACCCTTCTTTTCTGAGTTTTCCTCCTCCATGAACATAAACTCACTGCCCTCTGAGTTTCCTATGTCTGCCTTGAGCATTATGCTCCTTTAAGAATTATCTGTATGGTATCAAATTGAGCAGCTCTACTTTTGTGAATTGCTTTTTGAAAAATGAATCCCAAAGTGCAAAATAAAGAGAGAAATGCAATGGTTTCAGTGACCCATTGGCTGCTGGGAGACCCACCAGAGGGTGAAACAGAAAGCTGGAAGAGAGATGGAGATGTTGTAACCTGCACTGGGATAGGAATGATGAGAATGGCATGGCCAGAGCCTATTCTTGAGGAAAATAATAGGCAGGAATCTCTGACTAGGTAGATGCAGGAAGTGAAATTCATGGGCCCTGTGGCATTAAAAGCTGACAGGAAAAAACAGGACCTGGTTAGGATTCAGAGGGGATTGCAAACGGTTTCACTGGATAGTCTTTGTTTGACTCAACCCTTTTGAAGGGCAAGAGCTCCAGCTATAGAAGAATGATCCCTCCTATCTTCAAGTCACAGCTCTCTGGGTCCAGCTGGTATTGGGAAAATGGTGAATGGCAGTGAGGCAGTGAGGTCCTAGGACCCTTGTCAGTCCAAATAAAGTGGGGCTGTCACTACTAATAACCAAAACCAAATTCACTGCCATCGAGTCAATTCTGGCTCATAGTGATCCCCATTGGGTTTCCAAGGCTGTAAATCTTTACGAAAGTAGACTGCCTCATCTTCCTCCTGTGGAGCAGCTATTGGGTTTGAATCACAGACTTTCTGGTTAGCAGCCAAATGCCTTATCCACTCCACCACCAGAACTTCATTTATATTCAGGATATATATACAGACTCCTTAAAAATAATAAGCAAAAGATGAACAATCCAATAGAAAAATGAAAAATAAGCAAAAGATTTGATCAAGTAATCAATTATATGCTGAACAACATTGTTTTTGTCAAAAAACGCAAATTAAGACCATGATGAGATACCCTTACACATTTAGAAGAATAGCCAAAAATACCCCATGATGTTGGCAAGGTTGTGGAGTCACTGGAACTCTCAACACTGCTAGTGGTAGTATAAATTAGTTACAAATATGTTGAAAAATGCTTGATGGTTTCTAATAATGCCAAACACACACAATACCTTATGACCCAGTAACTGCATGTCAAGGTATATATTATATACCCATCAGAAATGTGTACATATATGTACCAAAATACATGAATAAGAATCATGACAGCACCATTCTTTCTAATCGTCCTAAATTAGAAACTGTTCATATTTCCCCCAATAGCAAAAAGAATAAATACAACGTGGTATAATCATATATTAGAATACTATATGACAATGAAAAGAACTACTTCTATAACCAATGATATGGATGACTTTTCAATCATAATGTTGAATGAAAAGAAGCCAGACCCAAAGAGAAAATACTGTATCATTCCATTTATAGAAAATTCATAAAAATGGTATTTATATCTTGGAGGGCAGTAATGACAGGCAAGGGAATCAAAGGGGGCTTCTGGGGTGCTAGGCATGTTCATTTCTTAATGTTGGTGGTATTGCACATGTAGGTTTACTTTATGAAAGTTCACTGAACTGCAAACTGATGATTTCTGAGGTTTTCTCCATGTTACACATAAGTACAAAGTTTACTAGAAAAGGAAGAAAGTGCATGAACTCTGATGTCAAATGCCCAGTTTCATAGTATAGCTTTGTTCCTTACTAGTTGTGATAGTTGGAGCTGTGTGTCAAATTGGCTGGACCACAATTCTGTGTGGCTTAAGCAGTTGTGATGTTGGTTATTCCCATGATGGGATCAGATGTGTATGTTTTGAGCAGGCAGTCCGTTGAAAGGGAGTTTCCCTAGGGGTGTTGCCTGCTTCCAAAGTATTTATGGACATCCTGAGAAAAGAGACACTCTTCTGTGGATCAGGATCCTGTTGTGCTGCTTACAACTGTCTGTGAGCAAACAATCCACCGTTTTGCCTGGAGATCTTGGATTCGTCATTCGTTGGAGTCATCAGCTGGTATACTGCCTGCCAACCTTGAGCTCATCAGCCCCTGCAGCTGCATGAGTCAGGAAAAGCCTCCAGCTTGACGTTTGATCCAAGAATTTGGGACTTGCCAGCTTCTATAAGTGTGTGAGCCATTCCTAAGATAAATTTTTCTTTCTTTGTGTGTATATATAAGCTTTACTGTTTTGTTTCTCTAGAGAACCCAGCCTAACACATTAGTCAAGGTCTTTGATAAAGCTATTTAACCTTTCTTTGTCTCTGGTTACTCATCTGTAAAATGGAGATTATACTATTACCTTCCTCCTCATAGACAATTAAGAGGAGAAATATGAGGCACACACAGCTTGTGGAATGGTCCTGGGCACATGCTTTTTATTCAACAAATGTCAGCTGTTGACATTATTATCATTAACTCTTGGAAAGACCGATTAATAAATATTATCTTATAGTGTCACTTGACCCAAGATAGGAATAATTATAATAACATAGAAAACCATCTGATATTTTTATTTGATTTTATTATTTTTTGACTCCTTGACCTTCAAACTAGGAAGTTTCTAAGAAAAAACAACACAGACAACTCCCAAAGCAAAAAGAAAATTCATTTGAAAACCATGGTGTTGGTCCAACTAATATAAATATTATTCTACAAAGGACATCTGTAAGTAGGTAAAATGCTTGAAAAGAGAAAAAAAATGATCAGGTTTCAATTATGTAAGGCACAAATTCTTTATTTTATAAGTCAGTAATACAATGCTCACACCTCAAGATGGAAGGAATTAATCCATTTATGTTTGCATGAAATGAGGAATTTTTTTTAAATAGGCTAAATTTTTTTTTAATTTTTATTGTGATTTGGATGAAAGTTAACAGAACAAATTCATTTTCCATACAGCAATTCACACACAACTTTGTCTCATGACATTGACTGCAATTTCCCACAGTGCCACAGCTCTCTTCCCACTTCCTCCCCATAGTCACCTCTTCCCTGTGTCCCTCCCTCCCATGCACTCCTGTCCCTGGAGATATCTCCTTTAAACAGGGTAAAACTTTTTTAAAAAAATTCATTAGTAACAATTAAGAATTTTTTGTATCTTGTATACTAGGTTTTCTACTTCAGTATATAATCTAATGTATAATATGGTCTTTGCTATGCTTTTGTCTTAATACTGTATCTTATCTATGCAAAGATTCATCCTCTGTTTTCTGTATATATGAAATTAGGTCAGAAAAATCAATTCCCAACTTTGAACATTAGATCAGGAAATTCAAAACAGAACTTTGTCCTTCATCAACACTGGTACTTGATTTAGTACTTTAAATTAACAGAACCATAGAGCTCTTGAAACACTGCTGTCTATATCCAAAAGTAGAATGTTCAGTGTTCTGCTTCACAGTGGCTATGAGGATCTTAGAATAGACAAAGTTCTCAAGCTTCCCGAAGTTCTATCTTGCATCATTTGTGCTGTGTAACACCTGTGTTACCTTCTAAAGAGTTTATTGTTACCATTTTTCATTTTCAATCAATTCTCATTTTCTAAGCTGAAAACCTCCAGAGGGAGGAGTTGTATCTATCTTGTCAATTATAATATCACCAGTGTTTAGAATAGTGCCTGGAACATACTAAATGTTGGAAGGATATTTGTTGTATACATGAATGAGTCTAAGAACTTGAATCATTGAGCCAAAAGTCTCAAATAACACATGCCTAAAAAATTATCAAGTACAAATATAAAACTAAAACAATTAGCATATTGGGTTATTAAGATTGATTTATTTGGTATGGGGCTTTAATTATAGGACAAACAAGCAAATTACTTCAAGAGGTTCACAGATTGGGGTTTTCTTCATACACTGATCTCTTAATGTGACCCAAATTAGAGTGCTGATATGAAAGGATCTACCAAGGATGATCTTGGCTCACTATAGAGATGAACTGAGGGCTCTAAGAATACTATCCTAAGAGGAGCATGAGGCAAGGAGAGACCAGACCTTCCTCAGCAAGGATAATTCAGAACCACTGGTCGTTTAACACAGCAGAAAAATGTAGACATACATGTAAAAGTATTTTTGAACAAAAGCTATAAGAAAAGGGCTTTCTGGTAAAATAGAATGTGTTGACTATCTCAATTTTGGGATATTTTGTTTAATCAAAGCTTTCTTGTATTTGACTTCAAAAAATGATTTTGGGGCTATATTATGACATAGGTACTTCTGATATCCAGGTATTCCCAGTTTTCCAACATAATAAGCTTGCTTATGACCATCTAGCCCCTCCATTCCTTTTCCCCATTTCCCACTTCCTTTTGGAAAGTGAACGAAGCATTTTTAAGAAATATGCAAAAACTCAGTTCAAAGTCATGACAGCTCTTTAAATTTGTCAACATGTAACATTTTATGGCAAGTTAGAATAACAGAACTATGTTATCAAACAATCTAAAAAATAAATTTGTCAAATCATTAATGCAGTGAATACCGCTTTATTTATTTATTTATGTTTGATTCAAATAATACAGAGGTGGGGTACATAAATATTAATAATTTCTCTTTCACCTCTCTCATTACATACAAATGAGATAAACATGAAAGGACCCCTGGTGGCATGATGATTAAAGCACTTGGCTGCCAACCAAAAGGTCAGTGGTTCAAACCTACCAGCCATTCGGTGAAAGAAAGATGTGGCACTCTGCTGCTGTAAAGATTACAGACTTTGAAAACCTATGGGGCAGTTCCATTCTGTCCTGTAGGGTTGCTACCTCTACTGCTGCCATAGTGCCTAAGGCATTTGACTGTTAACCAGAAGGCTGGCGGTTCAAACCCACCAGCCAGTCCTTGGAAGGAAGGAAGATTGGGCAATCTACTTCCATAGAGATACTGCCTCAGAAACCCAAGGAAGGGTTGCTATGAGTCAAATAGACTCAACAGCAGTGAGTGTTTTTTTCTTTTGGTTTTGAGGGTTGCTATTAGTTGAAATTGGAGCTCTGGTAGCATAATGCCTAAGGCACTTGACTGCTAACCAGAAGTCTGGTGGTTCAAACTCACCAGCCACTGCTCAGAAGGAAGGTTGGGCAATCTACTTCCCTAGTGATACTGCCTCGGAAACCCAAGGAGGGGTCGCTATGAGTCAGGTCTGACTCGATGGCACATAACAACAACAACATGAGTTGAAATCAACTTGATGGCAATGGGTTTGGGAGATAAACATAGTTAACATTGTGGCACATATATATATATCTCTTTACACATTTCTCTGTGCTTACATGCAGTGTAGTAAATTATTTAGTGTGGCTTTTCTACCCATAAGTCTTTGTAAACTCCAAGGTGGGATTTGCTATGAGCAACTGAGGAGCTCCTGATTGCTAAAGTTGTCCACCTGGAGTATTTCTGTTGGGAGTGGCACAAAACAATGTTCTGGGAGGTTTCCACTCTCTCTCAGGTGCTTAGATTTCTGACGCTGTGATTGGCTAGTTTGGCCACTCTGCCAGGCTCACTCTGCCTCCTAGAGGCAGAACTCTCTCTGACTGCTGGAAGATGTGCTGCTGAAAGAGACATGCACCCCTGAAAGAGACACGCATTGCTGAGTGAGACACGGAGGGACACTCACTGTTGGGAGAGAGACTGTGAGAAACTGTTAGGAGAGAGACTGTGGGCTGGGAAAGAGACTGGGTGTTTTTCCTGAACTTGAATGTAGCCTGGTGCTTCCCTAATAAACTTTGTAATGTGTGAGTTCTGTGTGGCCACTGCAGTGAATTATCGAATCCAGGAGGGAGGTGGTGGGTGCTTTGGGAGGAATGGTTGGTGAAAGGGTGGAAGGGAGAGGCAGCATGTCTGGCCTTGTAGGAATAGGCCTTGGGTTACTGATGGTGCAGTTAGAGGAGGTCACGACATGTGGCCTCCCTGCCATTTTAGCTTTACAGAATATTGTTTATTAAATACATAAGAGTTTTCCTATGTTTTAAGAAAATGAGAACTATTTACATTTCTCTGAAGCTTATTATTTTTCATTTAATATAACATAGAACTCTGTCCAAGTTAATATATGAAACTATAACTTAGTATTATATTAACTACATAATACTGCATAGTTTAGTTATACCATGATATATCCAACCATTCCCCGATCAGTAGACATTGGGTTTATTTCAGATTTTGGGCACTGTCAATGATGCTGTAATAAACCTATTCACATGCATTGCACATACATGAAGCCTCATGTATTAGTGCTTCACTTATGCAGAAGAGGTTCCCAATGCCACATTTCTGGATCAAAAGTTACGTGCATTTTGAACCTAATAGATGGTACCAGATTACTTTCCAAAAAAGTTGTAACAATCCACATGCCCATCAACAATTCACAAAAATGTTATTAATCATGGAGGGGTTAAATGATATCTCATTATTATTTACTTAAAAATTTACATAGACCATACATTCAAGAGAATTTATGAGACCTATGTATTGTTAAAAGAATTATTATTAAAAAAGCACAAACAATTTGTGTGTACAACACCCAACCTGAAAAATAGCTCATTACTAATATTATATTTCTTGTTGATTGGTATTACTAATATTTTGAAATCCTAAATGTGGAACATATTTTTTATTTTGGAAAATACAGATGTTTTTAAATAGATAGTTATGTTTATATTTAATATGTAAATATTCTTAAGCTTTCTAATATAGTAAGTTGCTATACATATAACTGACATAAACAAAAGTTCCTCAGGGTCCTCATTAACATTTAAAAGTGTACAGGGGTCCTGAAACCAAAAAGTTTGAGCACTGTTGCTGTAGAAAAATTCTCCCACATGTGCATCAGAAAACATGGGCAAGAAGGTTTGGGTGCCATTTTTTGTAACAATAAAAATGTGTAAACATCCAAAATACCCATTTACTCGAGGAAGGA
>NW_006922022.1:210354-219727 GCF_000298275.1 Orycteropus afer afer | reverse complement strand
TTATCACTGTGTTACTATGTTTAAAGTACTTTGGTGTGTCTGGAAGTGTTTCTTTAATGTTTTTTTTAATGCATAGAAAGGCATGCTATACACTATATACCAAAAAAAAAAAAAAATTTGACTGACTGACATTGATAGAACCATACCTAACTGTTCTGACTTAATTACAAATTTAATTTAAAGACAAATTTAGGAATGGAACTCATTTGTAATCTGGGTACTGCCTATGTGTGAAGAAAATCTGATCTCACACAGTTAGGAAGTTGGAAAAGGGACAATAATTTTAGTAGCCTTTTCTAATAATCAGGGAATTCCTGTTTGATGGTTTACCAAAACTTGACAAGTGATAGCTTTTTGTTGTTGTTGTTAGTTGCTGTTGAGTTGATTCTGACTCATGGAGACCCCCTCTGTGCAAAGTAGAACTGTGCCATAGGGTTTGCAAGGCTGAGACCTTTTGGAAGCAGATGGCCATGCCTATCTTCTTGTTGTTTGTTATTACTGATATTTTAAAATCCTAAATATGGTTCAGCACCAACTCTCATCCTGTCTGGTAGATGTAATGCTACTCTGATTTGTTTCCAAGGAACCTCTCAGTGGGTTTGAGCTACCAACCTTTGGGCTGGTAGTAGTTGAACACTTAAATGTTTGTACCATCCAGGGATTCCAGTTGCATTATAGAATCTAAAATCATATGATGAACATTTATACTGTTTTACATTGAAATCTATTGGTCTGTCTTGTACTTTGAATGGATATTTTACGCACACATGATTTTGTAAGATTATGCTTTGGTCAAAATACTGGTTCACTGGGAAGTCATGCAGGTCTTCTACATGTTAACATATACATTATATAATATTTTTAAAACTACATTTATTAATATCACTACCAATATCATCAACTGGGCTGGGTCTAGTGTGAGGTGAGTGAGGCTCCTAGGGTACAGAATTTAAGGAGGCACTCATATTCAGGGCCATGCAAGTGTCAACCTGGTGCTTGCATGACCCTGAGAGTGAGTACCTCCTTAAGAGTGAGCTGCTTCACTGAAAGTGTGTGCCTCCATAAATTATGTGCCCTAGAAACCTCACTCGCTTCACCCTAACACTGGTCCTGATTGTCGTAAAAGTCTTTAAGTATGGCAAAACTATCAAGGGCACAGTGGCAGACACATTTTCAAAATTCTACAGATTCTTGAAGGTTGGAATTTCATCTTTAGCAGCCAATACTGTAAATTGTTTACCTTGAAGTAACTGGCTAACATTGCTCATTTTTGAGAAAATATCCGTCAAATACCCTAGTCTGAATACTATACTATACTATATACTATAGTTTGCCTAGGAGCTCTGGTAGCATAGTGCCTAAGGCACTTGACTGTTAACCAGAAGGCCGGCGGTTCAAACCCACCAGCCACTCCTTGGAAGGAAGGTTGGGCAATCTACTTCTGTAATGATACTGCCTCGGAAACCCAAAGAGGGGTCAGAATGAGTCAGGTCTGACTCGACGGCACATAACAACAACAACATAGTTTGCCTGTCAATCTTTTCAAGTAAAAATAGTGAAATACTCTTCTATGGAGTACAAAAGTATGTATGTGGCAGGCGGATAGTTCAGCTTGCAACTCAAACAATTGCCCAAATGTTTTTCCTTGAGAAAGTTGTCATGCTTTTGTGTGCTGTGAACGTTCTGTATGCATACTTTTCATATTGTCACTATTAAGAAGACATATACTGAAAGGTCGAGTTGAATAACATTAATGATTTTTTACTTTCTCATCAAGGAAATTCTTAAATGACTTTAAAAAAAAAAAGAAACAACTGCAAGTGTGTGGTTGTAAAGAATATAGTAACAACTTATAGAGTTAGGTGCCATTGCAAATGTCAACATAGTTGTTCCAAACAAAATCAAGGGATTAAAAAAAGTATTAAACACTCTGAATATTTCAACACAACTTGTCTGTGCTGCCTAGTGTTCACATAAAGTAAGATCGTCAAGGATTAGTTGGTGCCAATATTGGCCCAATACAAGCAAATTAGTCATATTTGTAGATTTGTCTATTTTTAAAGCAAAGATATAATTTTGCAAAAGAGATAGCAACTCAATCTACATTTCTAGCTAAATCCTTAATTCAATGAGTTACTGTATTTTTGGAGAGTGGCAGTTTATTTGTTGTGAATTCATTTATTAACCTATCCAGCTGGCATTCAGCAATTCTTCTACACAAGATTATGTTGTCTCTCAGCTATTATATATGATTCTCCAGCATGTGCCATACCATGACTTAACCTGTAGGATGCCTTAGGGGCCTTTTCACTTCTGGTTTGAAAAGCTGTAATAAACAATTTTTGGTTTCAGAATGTTCAATTTATTTAAATTTCTAATGATTTCAAAGTGAGGCTGCTATTTAATTGGCACCATAATTCTATTAACAAAATGTTCTGTTGCCTAAGATATAATAAATAAGGTACATTGTTATCATCTCTGAAGTTGAGGTAAAGACAGCTTTCATCATATTTTCTCTTTTACAATGTCTTCTAGTTTGTTTGGAGTAGTTTTCCCCTTTCCATAAGCCAGCAAATCATCATGTATTTCAGTTTTGTCTTTTTCAGTATTTTCAGTCATTGATGGTACAACTGTGGGTTGAGTGAGCAAAAGTTCTCTAATTTCCCCCTTTTAAGCCAATGATCCATTATGAATACATTTCCTCTTATTTTAGAATAAATATGTAAGAATATTAGTTTTACATGAAATCTAAACATATAGGAAATGTTTTACATGTTTTTGAAAAGCAAGACAAGAAACTATCACTATTCTTTTGTGTCAACATAGGTACTGGAAAACTTGGGACTTTGAAAATAATGATTTATTGAGTAATAAAGGATAACAAGGTTTGAGAGCTTAAAGCAGATATAACTGAATATAGCTAATAAGAGCCCAGTGGAAGCTCCAAGAAGAATTGAGTTTATCTTTGAAAATGTGTGTTTTTATCCTGTACATCTACTACATTAGAAAATCTTAGAAAATATGTGAATACATAAGCACACGTTCCCTTAGCCATCAGAGCAGTGATGTCCTCTCATGTTATGAAGCTCCTGGAAAACATCTCCATACACTCATTAAATAGTGACAGTGAAAATAATAATAAAGCAAATTCATTGCTATCAATATGATTCTGATTCATAATGACGGGTTCCTCAGATAATTTTGCATGTCTGTATGGTCAAATATATTTTCATGAAAGTACTATTATTTATTTTGATTTTTTTTTCTGAGTGAAAATAACAGTACTATCATAAAATATTTTTCACTTCATAGACTTGCAAAAATGTCTCAGGACCTTGTAGAATTCCCTGGAACACACCTTGAGAACCACTTCTCTAGGGTGCTACATAAAATGGAATTTCTTCATTTTATATGCATCTCTTCAGCTTTACTAGATGGTGCTATTTCTCTACATTATTGGTGGTTCTACCATTGTATACTCTGAATACCAGTGTAATATAATGTATATTTCTCTACCTCTTTCATTGTTACTTTTATGTTAGTTCAGATCCTCTCAGAAATAGAAGGTTAAAAGCAGGATTCAAGAGATATCTTGGGTAAAGACCTGGGAAGCATAAAAGAGCAGGAACAGGAGAAGGCAGGGTAAGTCTCTGAACCATGACGTAGGTCTGATACCTCTGAAGGAGAAAGGGAAAGATGGAGGATTGGATAGGAAGAGTCTCAGATATCAGCCAAGTTATCAGATAGTTTTATCCAGGCTGATGGGAAATCTTTGAGCCAGTTGTCAGTCAAAAAAGTCCTTTATCTCACAGGAATGAGCCTGCATCAGTACCATTCATTGACTGAGAGCAGCATAGGAAATTTGGCCTTGGTGGATCCAGGGCAACAACAGCTGGGAGCATCTGTCAATTATGCTCTTCACTGCTGGAGATCTGACCACTTCATGACTTCCAAGCATTTACTTACCCTTGGTCAGATGGAGGATCTTATTATATGATATTATCTGCTAGTATTTCCTATTCTATAAATATTCTATTCATTTTTCCCCTCAGATTTCTATTAGATTTTTTCTTATAAATTCATAGGGTCTTTTTTTAAAAAAAATTAAAATAATTAACTACATTTTCTGTCATATATATTACACACTTTTCTCTCAGTTTACTACTTATCTTTAGGTTCATGCATGATACATTTTTTCATTCAAATAATTATAATTTCTACATGAACAACTCTGTTGATTTTTTTTCTTGTATAGCTCCTTAGCTCTTTTAGTTGGTTAAAAACATTTCCCAACTCCTGCATCATACAAAATATTCTTCCAAATTTTCCTGTAATGTGATATAGTTTTGCTTACCTATGCATCTGTAATTCATTTGAATATTTTGATGTAGATATACAATGAAGGAGGAGTTTACACTTCTTTCCTTCTAGCTGGATAGCCAATTCTACCAGTATTTGTAGTATTCGTTAAATTAGTATCTTTTCACATGGTATTATGATACTGTCTATTCTGTCTAAGCTGAGATTCCTAAAAACGTGTAATTCCAATATTCCTCAGTACAAATATTCACTCTAGTACCTGGAATGGCACAAAGCAAACAGACCATTCTAAAAAACAAATGGTATCAAATTGATACTTGTGTATGAAGGATCAATTCAGCAAACGTTAGTATAAGATTACCAGGGGCTTAATAGATGCTATTCCTTTTTTATAGAACAAGAAAAAAAAATATCTGTTTCCAAGTGGTGTCACAAATGATGATGATTTACATGTCAATTTTTACTTTTTAGAAAGGAGGGGAAGAATTATAGTGAAAACATATGGAATGGTATAAATTCTCAACTAAGTCAAATTTTTAACTCACTTGATGCTTCAAAAATAGAAATATGACAGTATCTTGTTATATGAAAAATTAATTTATATATTGAGTTGCTTAAATACATATATATGCATATTATACACATACATATTTATATACAATTTTCCCCTATGGAAACAACAGATCTGCGTTCAAATTCTGGATCCATTACAAGTAATATATCGCTGTGCAAATTACTTAGCTTTTCTGAAATTCAAATTCTAACAGCCAGTTATGGTGAATACCAATTTTAATGTCATCAATCAGACCTCATTGTCCTAAATCTTGTGATCATAAGTTAAGTGTTTGACTTCATCTTGCTATTCTTTTCAAATTCTCACCACCAGAACTTCTGACCTGGCAATGAGTTAACTACGCTATTTCTAACATCAATGTGCAGAGGCAAGTAAGTGCTGACAGCGCTACCTATCTAATCCAAGGACAGGAAATTAGTCTCCACATTTTTTTCCTTAAATTGTTGGGCGACTAATAGAGAAGCAATTGTCTCACAAGTGGAGTGATCACTCCTAGAAGAAGTGCATACTTAATTGACCCAGTATGAGGGAGTAACCCTTTTGAGGAAATCCCTAAGGAAGGTTTATTTTCTTAACAAGTAGGGATCAAGTAGTGGTGGTTTCTCAATGACTGGAAGACATTTGGCATAATAAAAACTTGGAAGTTGTAGTTTGCAAGGGTGTGTGCAAATTTCAACATAACAGGTTTTAGCCTAGGTATCTGAAGTTAGCGTGACTGCAAGTATAATTGTTTTGTGGGTGAAAATACAAAATATATACATATTAGCAACAAATAGGAGTTCTGGGGAAAAAATTAGGCTAAACCCTGAAATGGCACAACCCTGAATGTTGATGTCATGCCTAAAGAACACTTTGGTACTTGCTCTAAAAATATACACAAATACTTGCAGGAAAGTCTGTGATGCTCTCATTTCTCCTGGCATGTTTTTGAACTAACTCCATAGTTTGAGAGCCTAAGTATAATTTAAATGTCTGAGGAAAATAGGGATTTTCAAGTATTAAGAAGGAGAACCTAGCCTTTTGAAAGTAGTAATGATCATTGCTTTAAACTTAATTATTTCCATGCATTATTCACTGTTTATAGGTTTCAGTATAAACCTTGTGGTAGTAAATGGAAAACAAAATTCAAAATCAGACTCTTATGGGCTGTGTTTTTCTGCAGTCTAACAAAAAATGATATTTACATGTTGTGTTATGCCAATGTCATATTGTCTCACAGGGATCATTTTTCATAGCTATTCCTTTCATTTTTGGTGTTACTTACAAAATTTTGGGGAAAAAATCATTTGTGTATGGAAACTTGACTTTGTTTACATAGCCTCCTCAATTTAGGTAGAGTAAATGTATATTCCCGCCAATCATAACAATCTCTTCCCATCACTTAAATACTTTTGCAATTTTCTATAAGCAGCTTCATATGTACCCTCACTTTGTGATTTAGCAAATTCTGCACATAGCAATTAGAGCTGGCAGGCCATATTTATATAATAAAGTGTTACTTAGCACTTATAATAATATCAGATGGCAGGAGAGAGGAGTGTTAAATTAACCTCTGGAAAAAAAATGGAGTTGGCAAAATATTTTAAAATTTTATTGTTAATATGTTTGGCTTGTCCAATATTTGTAATAGAGGTTCCATTTGAGCTCCTATTTTTCCTACAATTTATAGAAAGCACAAAGATCTCCAGGCATTCTCCCCTCTGCTGGAATTTTGAGAAAGGTCACTGAAGTCAGGGAAGGGTCACTGCTCCTTTCCTAGTGCAGTTTAGAAAACTGTGCACAGATATTACTTCATATGGTTTCTCCTTTATGCATATCTGCTTCCAAACACCACCTCTCTTTCAACACAAAAGATTTTTCTCAACCTAAAAAAAGAAAATAAGCTCAGGTGTGGACTGTCATTATCTCACGGGTTTATTAATCCTAGAATAGAGAGTAATTCTCCCAGGCCCTGGAAGTCATGACATCGAACATGACATCAGAAAATGGATGGAAGAATCATGAGGTTAGATACATGTTAAAAAAAACAAACCAATTGTTGTCAAATCCATTCCAACTCATAGCAACACCATAGTTTGTTTTTTTTTTTTTAATTGTGATTTGAATGAAAATTTACAGAGCAAACTCATTTTCCATACATGAGTTCATATACATTTTGTTCCATGACATTGATTGCAATCCCCATAATGTAATAGCTCTCTTCTTACTTATTCCTTGTGGTTATCTTTTCCCTGTGTCCTTCTTTTCTATGCATTCCTGCCTTCTGAGCTATCTCCCTCACAAATACTGCTCTTCTGACCTTCTGATCTCCCATGATTGATTATTCTAAGGAGTGTGCCTACCTGGTGCAAATGTTCACCTTATACACCTGTCAATTGTTTGGCTGGAAGCCATGGGAATGAGTTCAAGGGGTGACTAGGGACTATAGTCTCAGGGTTTCACTAGTCTCTATCAAGCCAGTAAGCCTGATCTTTTTTATGATTTTGAGTTTTGTTCATGTTTTTCTCCCACTCTATACAGGATCTACTACAATGATCCTTTTCTGACTGGTTGACAGTGCTAGCTGGGCACCATCTAATTCTCCTGGACTCAGAGTCATGTACTCTAAGGTTGCATGGTCCACTAGTCCCTTGAATGAATTGTTTTCATGCACCTTTTTTTTTTTTTGCCCTTGCTCCAGACAAGGAGAAACCAATTGTTCCATCTTAGATGGCCATTTGTAAGCTTTTAATACCCCAGTCACTGCTCACCAAAATAGGATGTAGAACAATGTTTATGTGTAGTATGTTAGACCAATTGATCTTTCTGTTCCTCACAACCATAGTCCCAAGTCCATGGGCCTGGTGACTTACTCCCTTAAGGTGTTTAGCAGAGGTTAAGAAATTATCATAACTTTGCCACTGTTTAGCACTGTTATACATACGGATGTTCATGTAGCATGTACAAATATGTATGTAGAAGTATTATCTGCTAAACATATATATGGTCATGGGTATATGCTCTTTTGCCTAGACATAACTGATCATTCAGCCTATATATCTACCTGTAGATTAATGTTTATTACTGATAATGCAGTACAGTATACATGAAAGTATTTTTCTTTGTTGTCTGTACGTCTTGTGCACCTCTTTGTGTCTTCCGTTTCCTTAGTGTTATTGTGTTGGTTATTTGCTTTTGGTATATTGCCTCTCTTTTCACCCAAATCAATACTTGTCTCTTACCCATCTAGCAATTTTCTCTCCTTTCTCCTCCTATCCCTGGTAACCAAGAAAGAAAGTTTCCTTCTTTGTGTAAACACTTTCTTGACTTTTTACAATAGCAGAGTTCTGTGATTAACTTATTTCACCCAGCATGTTTTTCTCCAAATTCATACACATTATGAGGTGTTACGTGGATTCTACATTATTCTTTATTGTTGCATAGCATTCCATTGTGTGTATGTACCATAGTTTGATTATCCATTCCTCCACTGATGGACACTTAGACTGTTTCCATCTCCTTGCCATTGTGAACAATGAACTGAGTGCTGCAATGAACATGAGTGTACATATATCTATTTGTGTCCTGGCTCTCATTTCGTTAGGACTGTAATGGGATTGCTGGATCAAATGGTATTTCTATTTCCAATTTTTTAAGGAATCACCATACCGTTTTCTACAGTGGTTTTATCATTTTATAGTCTGACCAACTATGTATGAGAGTCCTAATATCTCCACATCCTCGCCAGCATTTGTTATTTTCTGTCTTGTTGAGCTTTGCTATTAGTACTGGGGTGAGATGATGTCTCATTTTTCTTTTAATTTACATCTCTCTAATGTCTTGGAAGGAAGGTTGGGAAATCTACTTCTGTAGTGATACCACCTCGGAAACCCAAGGAGAGGTCGCTATGAGTTGGGTCCGACTCAACGGCACATAACAACAATGGCTAATGATAATGAACATTTCTTCATGTGTTTGTTTGCCACCTGGATATCTTCTTTGGTGAAGTGTCTGTTCATGTCTTCTGCCTGTTTTTTAATTGCATTGTCTTTTTTTATTTTGGGCAACCCCATAGAATTTTCAATGACTGTGAATTCTTAAAAGTAGATAGATCACCTCCCTATGTCTTTCTTTCAAGCTGCCTCTGAGTGAGTTTGAACTGCCAACTTTTTGGTTAGTAGTCAATCATTTAACTATTTTTGCTATCAGGGACCCCTATGTGTATATGTTGTTGTGTTGTTATGTACCGTCAAGTTGGACCCGACTCATAGTGACCCTTCCTTGGGTTTCCGAGGCAGTATCATTACGGAAGTAGATTGCCCCATCTTTCTTCTGAGGAGTGGCTGGTGGGTTTGAACTGCCAGCCTTCTGGTTAGCAGTCAAGTGCCTTAGGCACTATGCTATCAGAGCTCCCATTTAACAGCATAGATGGGTGAATTTTGAAAGAAAAGATTAACAACTGCTATCTTATTTGAAATTCTTGGGAAAATGCTGATAAGC
>NW_006922022.1:200828-210254 GCF_000298275.1 Orycteropus afer afer | reverse complement strand
GCCCCATCTTTCTTCTGAGGAGTGGCTGGTGGGTTTGAACTGCCAGCCTTCTGGTTAGCAGTCAAGTGCCTTAGGCACTATGCTACCAGAGCTCCCCTATGTGTATATAGCTAACATAAATAAGGATCTGCTTCCTTTTGACCTCAAGTTTTTTTTTTTTTAATTTTAGTAAAGCACACTTTCCATTGGAAATATAAATCTGAATCCACAAAGCCTTGAAAAAGAGTGTCTTTACTAAAGCATTTTTTTAAAGAGTCAGTAAAAGGAAAGAATAATATCTCGTAGTACTGAATATCTACTGCAAAAGACCTCTGAAGTTTTAAAAAGCAAAGATGTGACTTTGAGGACTAAGATGTGCCTAACTCAAGCCATGGTAATTTTAGTCACCTCATATGCATGCAAAATCTGGAGAATAAGTAAGGAAGACTGAATAAAAATTAATTAATTGAATTATGATGTTGGCAAAGAGTACTGACTATACCATGGACTTCCAGAAGCATGAATAAATATGTCTTGAAAGAAAAACAATCAGAAAGCTTCTTGGAAGTAAGGATGATGAGACTTCATCTCATGTACTTTGGACATATTACCAGGAGGGACCAGTCCTTGGAGAAGGACATCATGCTTGGTAAAGTAAGAGTCAGCAGCAAAGAGGAAGACCCTTAACAAGATGGATTGACACTGTGGTTGCAATAATGGGCTCAAATGTGGCAATGATTGTGAGGGAGGCAAAAGACCCAGCAGTGTTTTGTTCTGCTGTACATAGGGTCACTGTGGTTTGGAACCGATGACATCTAACAACAACAGTACTGAATAAATCTTCCTGAAAATTTTTAGTACATCATTCTCTCCTTAAAGGTTCCTTCGTCTTAGAAGGAGTTCTGGTGGTGCGTGGCTAAGGCATTTTTCTGCTAACAAAAAGATTGGCGGTTCTAACCCACCAGCTGCGCTGCAGGAGACAGACAAGGCAGTCTGCTTCCTTAAGGATTTACAGCCTTGGAACCACTATGGAGCTGTTATGAGTTGGAATTGACTTAATGGCTGTGAGCTTGTCTTAATAGCAGAATCCCTGGTGGTGAAGACAGTTAATGTGCTCGGTTGCTAAATGAAAGGTTGGAGTTTTGAGTCTGCCCAGAGTTGGTTTGGAAGGAATGCCTACTTATCTACTTCGTAAAAATCAACCGTTGAGAATCATTGGAGCATAGTTCTATTCAAACACATGTGGAGTCTCCATGAGTTGGAATCGAGTTTTGGTTTTGTCTTAGTAGCAGTTTATGTTAGCTCTTTTCTATATCTTCCTCACACGCTGACCTGTGCACAATGCTCCTCCTGTTTCTAGAGCTTTTCTTTCTTTCTAGAGCTTTTCTTCCTGGGGTGGCTTGATATCCTTCCCTAGGTATGTTAATCTCCTCTTCATTTCTGTTAGTTTCAATTCTGTAGTCTATGCATTACCGCAATATTTAAAACAGAAGCCCAAGCCTTATAGCAGGCCAAGTGACAAAGAATATTTCCTTCTTGGCTGTAGGGAGGGGGCAAATACTTTTATTTTAACAGCTCAGTCCTTGTCACATATATTGCTGGGTATATATAATGAAGCCATAGTCATTGCCTCCTAGAAGGTGTCTTGTTATGCATTAAAGATAGCTCAGTAGATCATGAATAAACCAACGTAGGACAGTCAATACCTAGTTTTCCAACCATAATCAAAGTTATACAAGAGTATAGCAAGTTAACAGAAATCCCTAATGTTATTTGGAAACACTTAAATCTATACCAGATTTTCAGATCTATAATGAAAGTATTACAATTAAAGAGAAGCAAAGAAAAGGGCACTGTTTTGGTAGAAATGAGGCAAGAATTGGATTTAACACTTGGTTTCATTAACTGCCAACAGTTCAAATAGTGCACAACGAAATCCATAAAAATATGTTGCCAAATCTCTGGTCATTTGAAACTGCTGCATTTCATTCTTCTCTGGTGGAAATCTCTTAATTTTGGCCTTGTGATGTTATTTGTCTCATCTGGTTTCTTGGAGACTGAAGGTCTCTTGGTCACTATACTAATAAATGGAGGAGGCAGCAAAGACACTGGGAGAAACAGTCCAGGAACAATACCCACTGAGGTCACCTCTATGGTGATGACTGATGTCCACAGGCCCCACTTAAAGGCATGAGAACAAGGGAATGGGGAACTGTTTCCAGATAAAAACTAACCTACAGGGTAGCTGGGATTCTGAGGAGAGGAAGTGTTATGCAGTTGAGGATGTGATGGACTCATACGGAATGATGGAAACTTAGGCAAATTATCTGTCCTCTCAGAACCAGTTTCCACTCTTTAAACAGAAAATACTCCTCTGCTTATGAACTTGAAATATGGATTTTCTCCCACATTTTAACACCTCTGAAATAGAGTTGTATCTTATAATCAATAGTGACTTAAAATTTGTCTCAATGCAGTTGTCATTACTTGTCTGTAAAAAAACATCAAAAATGCGAACATCAAAACTGCAGTATGAGTCTTGGAAGAAAATCCCAAGTATACACAATAGTGGGATATTCTTTTAACCTCTAGGAACAAAATGGTGATAGGGAGAGTGTGAGGAGGCAGTGAATCACATGTGTGCAAGAATATCATCAAAGCAAAAGTCAAAAACCAAGTTAAAAAAACCAAAACCCACTGACATCAAGTTGATTCCGACTCATAGTGACCCCAGCTGAGTTTCCAAGGTCGTAAATCTTTACAGAAGTAGATTGCCTTATCTTCCTTATTGGGAGCAGCTGGTGGGTTTGAACTCCCAAACTTTCAGTCAGTGATCAAATGCCTTAGGCACTGTGCCACCAGAGCTCCTTAAAAGCCAACTAGCTCTACAAAATTGCAAAGCAGAGTTATGAACACAAGGCCAATGGTTTATTTCTTTTATGGATTCTTTGAAGAAATGTTAATCACTAATGTTACTAATATACAGAAGATAGGACTATGTTGAAAAATATGGACAGAACCAATTTTGAATGGGAAGCTGATTCAGAAGACTGAGCCTCTGAATGTGCCACAGATTTTGGAAAACTTTAACCAATCTATTTCACTTGTATATTCCTTTTGGGAGCTCTGGTGGCATAGTGCCTAAGGTATTTGACTGCTAATCAGAAGGCTAGTGGTTCAAACCCACCAGCCACTCCTCAGAAGGAAGATTGGGCAATCTACTTCCATAGTGATACCACCTTGGAAACCCAAGGAGGAGTTGCTATGAGGATTCGACTCAACGGCAGTGAGTTTGTTTTGTTTGTTTTTTTGGTATTCCTTTTCATGTATGCAGAAGAGGGAGATATGATTTAAAAAAAAAAAAAACTGTCTAATCTGAAAGAACACTTTCAAAAAGTATAAAATAAACACAGTAAGTGCCAGGATGACATTATGATATTATTTAATTGCAAATATTTCTTGCTTTCTTATTTTTAAAATCTTGGTGTGTTAAAGTTGTCTTAGATTTAACAAATTGTGGTATATCAAAAAAAAAAAAAAACTTATTAACACTGAGCAACACCAAAAGATGTTGTTAATGGCCATTTTTGGAATGATTCTTCTGGCTTTATGAACAAAAAATACTGAAAGATACCCTTGTAGAGACTGTCCATAATTAGAAGTGCTTTGCAGTTACTTCATAGGGTTACTATGAGAATTATAAACAATTGATGAAAAGATCCTATTCTAGTTTCTGGCACAAAATAGGTCCTCAATAGATGTTGTTTTTGTTGTTGTTGTTAGGTGCCGTTGAGTTGCCTCTGACTAATAGCGACTCTATGCACAACAGAATGAAACACTGCATGGTCCTGTGCCAGCCTCACTATCCTTGCTATACCTGAGCCCATCATTGCAGCCACTGTGTCAATCCTTCTCATTGAGGGCCTTCCCCTTTTTTGTGGACCATCCACTTTACCAAGCACCATATCCTTCTCCAGGGAATGGTCCCTTCTGACAACATGACCAAAGTAGGTGAGACGAAGTCTGGCCAGTCTTGCTTCCAAGGAGTATTCTGGCTGCACTTCTTCCAGGACAAATTTTTCAGTTCTTTTAGCAGTCTTCTTTGCCAATACCACAACTCAAAAGCATCAGCTCTTCTTTGGTCTTCCTTTTTCATTGTCTGTCTTTCACATGCATATGAGGCAATTGAAAATACCATGCCTTGGATTAGCCTTAGTCTTCAAAGAGACATCTTTGCTCTTCAGCACTTTAAGGAGGTCTTTTGCAGCAGACTTGCCCAATGCAATACATCTTCTGATGTCTTTACTGCTGCTTCCATTGCTGTTGATTGTAGAACCAAGTAATATGAAGTCTTTGACAACTTTAATCCCATTCTTTTCTCCATTTATCATGATGCTGCTTATTGGTCCAGTCGTGAGGATTTTTGTTTTCTTTATATTGAGGTGTAATCCATACTGCATATTGTAGTCTTTGATCTTCATCAGTAAGTGCTTCATGTCATTCTCACTTTCAGCAAGCAAAGTTGTGTTGTCTGCATATTGCAGGTTGTTAATGAGTCTTCCTCCAATCCTGATGCCACATTCTTCTTCATTTAGTTCATCATCATGGATTATTTGTTCAGCATACAGATTGAACAAGTATAGTGAAAGGATACAACCTTGATGCACACCCTCCCTGATTTTGAACCATGCAGTATCCCCTCAATTTGTCATTATTATTAATAATAAGGTATATATTGCATGTGTGCAGCCAGGACAAAGTGTCTTAGGATAAATACACTAATTACACAATTTTATGTATCAATATATTAAGTCAGAGGAAGGTAAAGTGACTTGCCCAAATCATATAATTTGGCATACTAGATCTAGGACTAGAATTAAGTTCTCTTGATTCAATGTTCTGTCAACCTGTGTCATTTGTTGAGTGTCTACTTGATGCAGGCTCCATCAGTGGGTCTGTGAGTGACACAGAAATGTCTACAGTGTAGTCACATCACACATGTGTATATCACTTACCCCAATTCTAGATTGAAGTTATTTGGGATTTCGTTTTACTTAGATCCACAGTCAACACCCATGGAAGCAGCAGTCCAGAAGTCAGATGTCATATTACACTGGGAAAATCTGCAAATTAAAGACCTCTTTAAAGTGTTAAGGAGCAAAGATGTTACTTTGAAGACCAAGGTGAGCCTAACCCAAACTATGAATTTTTTTTTAATCCCCTCATATGCATATGAAAGCTGAACAATGAATAGGGAAGACCGAAGAGGAATTGATGCATTTGAACTGTGATGTTGGAGAAGAATATTGAAAATACCATGGACTGCCAGAAGAACGAATACATCTGTCTCAGCAAGAGGCAAAGCTGGAATGCTCCTTTGAAGTGAGAATGGCGAGACTGTCTCATCTACTTAAATCATATTGTCAGAAGGTCTATTCCCTGGAGAAGGATACCATGGTTGGTAAAGTAGATGGTCAGTGATAAAGAGGAAGACCCTCAATGAGATGGATTGACACGGTAGCTGTAACAGTGAGCTCAAGCATAGCAAAGATTATGAGGATAGCACAGGAATGGGCAGTATTTTGTTCTTTTGTGCATAGGGTTGCTATGAGTTGGAGCAGACTTGACGGCATCTAACAACAACAAAATGTCTACTAAGATTTGGGAAATGTGAGGGAAAGCAAGAGAGACTAAATTCCATGTTGTAGTTGTTATGTGCCGTCAAGTCGGACCCAACTCATAGAGACCCTTCCTTGGGTTTCCGAGGCAGTATCACTACGGAAGTAGATTGCCCAACCTTCCTTCTGAGGAGTGGCTGGTGGGTTTGAATTGCCTGCCTTCTGTAGAGCATCTAATTCTGCCCACATTTCTACTCAATGAACACATACTTAGAATATGATGTGGGATTTTGAGTATTCCTTTCCTTAGTCTTAGTTTTCAAATGCTTCTCCTGATGTTGGTGGCACCTCACCTCATTGAGGGTGATCATTATTTTTAAAGATGGAGATTTTTCATACAACAATTGCCCATAAATATTTGATAGCGAGAGTTAGTATATCATTTTAGTGTAACACCCACATGACCTAATTTCCTTTTAGAAACAAAGACAAACCAGTAGTAAGACTCCATATTGTGCTCCAAAGAGTTTTCATTGCTAGATTTTTCTTTCCAGGCACACTTGGTGGGTTAGAACTGTGAGCTTTTTGGTTAGTAGTTAGGCACTTCACGGGTTGCACCACCTAGGGACTCCCCTTATAGAAAAGAGGGATCCAATATCTAGAGAGGGAGACGACAATAAGCAATAGTCTAATATTACTAAGCTTTAGTTGGTGCGGTTCTTTCAGGTAAAGAAAATGCCCCTGAGGTGGTGTGCCTCAGGGTAAATGCCATCAAAGAAAGGTTAAGAGGCAACACAGGACCATCGGAGACTGAGGAAGCCTTTGGAGACAAGAACAATGAGCAGATTCTTATTCTCATTCTGTGCCATTTCCGATATCACACAAAATGGCATAAAGGGACATATTTCCTTGCCAACCTCGTTTCCCTGCTCCCACCTCATTATCTGAGCCCAGTCATTATGCTACATTTTCTGTGCCTTTGGATAGAAAAGCAAACTCTTCAAACCATAACATTGGCAGCAGTTTTCTTCCTACAGTTTGTAAAAATTAAATCACAAATCAAAGGAATATGAGCCAAACATGCCACAGCCATTTGGATTTACATGAAAGGGAAGCCATCAACACCTCCCTATCTTGGCTGATGAATGTATGTGAGATTTCAGACTTCTTTCTTGGTTCTTTCATGACCACAAGACCAAAACTAATCAGTCCAATTAGACAACTTCAAAATTATAGCTCTGAAGTCAATTCAACAAGTAACATATCCAACAATCTAATTTGCCAAGTATAATTCAGAGGTTGAGGAGGCGGGAGAGGTTTCTGATTTATCACAGCAGCTAAAGCTATATTCCAGTGTGAATACAAAGCAGATTGAGAATGGTAACTAAAGCCAGATTGAGGACACTGTAACTATTGATCATAATGTTTTCCTGATACCAAACAAAAAGATAAACAACTGAAATTAAGAATATCATAGAGATAAAAGCCTGCAAAATATGCAAAAAACATTCCAAAGGAGTTAAATGTAAAAAAAAAAAAAAAATCAAACCCAAAGAGAACTAGAACAATGTATACACAAATATTTACCTGTAAATATTATTATGGCAGAGTGGTCTTGCTTAGCAGGAAGGGGAGAAACATAAAAGGAAAGATTAAGAGACTTTACTATATAAATACTTAATTTTTCTGTACTTCACAGAAACCACCACAAACAAAATCAAGGCCAAAAGTATATTTACAACACATATGATATAGTCAAATGGTTTATGTACTTACTTTTATTTTTCAGAGATTTGTTGGTATATGATTTACATACCATATGGTTCACCCAGTTAAGTATTGCAAGTAATGGTTTTTAGTATAATCAGACCTGTGTAATAATCATGACCATCAATTTTAGAACATTTTCATCACCTCAAAAGACTGTACCCTTTAACAATCACTGCTCATTTTCTTCTACCACCATACCCCCTGCCCTGGGCAACCACTAATATACTTTCTGTCTCTCTATATTTTCCTCTTCTGGATATATCATATAAATGGAATCACACAATTAATTGTCCTTTGTGATGGCTTCTTTCACTAAGCATAATGTTTTCAAGGTGCACCCACATCGTAGCACATATCAGTACTTTGTTATCTTTAAAAAAAAAAAAAAATGGAGGAGTTCCGGTAAGATGGAGGACTAGGCAGAAAGACTGAACAGACCCTCTTCAACAAAGAAAAGGGAAAACAATTAACACAGACACAGAAGATAATCCTGGACCCCTGAGCTTTGAAGGGAAGGATATAGAAGTAGACTAAACACCAACTAGCAGAAGAATTTGCATGAAAATACTAAAAAAGGAGACAGATGGAGCTGTGGTCTGGCAACAATCCTAAGCAATCCTGACAGCATGGCACAGACAGCTTTGAGAGTGCCGAGTGGTGGTAGGACCTAAGAATTAACCTAAAAATCAGCCCTGCCCTGCTAGCCAGGGACTGCACAGAGGATTCTGCTGGTGGCTGGGGAATAAACAGAGAAGGTGAAGAGAAAAACGGGCTGAGCTGTGGACTTTTGCCTGTCTGGAGCATGCTGCCATTTTGAATGTTGACAAGCCACTTGACCATTTTGGATATTTAAAGAGTCAGCACTCTTGCACATTCCAGGGGCTTAAGAACAGGTTGTGCTTGCCAGCAACCCCCAGGGACACTCCAGACCTGCAAGACTGAAAAGGGGCTACATTCCTCTTGTTACTCTTATACCCCACGCCCACTTGGTGAATGGAGGTGTGGCCATGCCCCTCTCCCACTTAACTTCTGGGCCCACAGGAACTCCATCACAGTCTGTGTGCTCAGACAGACCCTGAGTGCCCTGCCCAGTCATCCACTGATTTATTTTTATTTTTTGCTTTTTTTTTTCTGGTGATTAGTTTGCTTGTATTTGTCTGTTTTAATATAACTACTATTATTAATACTTTTGTCCTTTTTACTATTATTCTTATTCTACCCCTCCAAGGTCCTAGTTTTCAGCTTTTTTTCTTTTATCTTCCTGGTTGAAAATTATTTCTTTTATTTAATTTTTTCCCCCTTTTTTCTCATGGTTAACCCCATTCCTTGTTTTTCTTTAAGGATTTTTCCCATTTTTTTTTTCTTCATTATTCTCCCTCTCTACCATTTTTCTCTTAGTGCCCTATCCCCAGATATTGCAGGTTTTCTTGTTTTTTAATTCCTCTTTTTCCCTTTTTTCTTTTTTTGGTTCTGTTCCTGTGTGATTACATAGTGTGATTTCTGTCCATGTTCTTTTAGTTTTTTGATCATTATACAATTGTAATTTTTGTCTAACTGAGTGGGAGACAGCAACAGTCCCCATAAGACACAACTACACCCACACCTCCTGAAACTTCATTATTGAGCGAGAGCCACTTCTTTCTTCCCCACCAACGGGCCAAAAATAAAAAACCACCAAGAAGAGCCTGACTCACCCTTGGCTGCTCTTCACAAATAGTTAACAGAGATCTAAATACAACAACGCCACAATGCCTCAGAGACAACAGATCATCACAGTCCATACAAACAAGCAAGATAAAGGGGTAGAAAAAAGGGAGCAGGATACAGACCCAGAACACATCCCTGAGAAAGAAGTAGCATTGGAACTCTCTGATAAGGAATTCAAAAGAATTATATTTACGTCTCTTCAAAGGATTGAGAGACAGAGCAAAGAAAACACAGAAAAAACCCTGGAAGAATTTTGGAAGAAAATACAAGAACAAAATGACAAAACACATGAAAAATTAGAAATGATTCTAAATCTACATATAGAAATCCAGAAGATTAATACTAAATTGTC
>NW_006922022.1:198882-199525 GCF_000298275.1 Orycteropus afer afer | reverse complement strand
CCAATGAAAGAGCCCCAAAATGCATAAATCAGACTTTAAAAGAGTTGAAAAGGCAAATAGATGACTCCAGAGTCGTAGTGGGAGACTTTAATACACCACTTTCTTTGAAAGATAGAATAATTGGAAAGAAACTCAATAAAGATGCAGGAGAACTAAACAATACAATCCACCAACTTGGCCTTATGGACATCTACAGAGCACTTCACCCAACAGCAGCACAATATACATTCCTCCCCAGTGCACATGGAACATTTTCCACAATAGATCATATGTTAGGCCATAAAGCAAGCCTTAATAAATGTAAAAACATCAAAATACAACAAAGCATCTTCTCAGATCATAATGCTATCAAATTAGAAATCAACAATAAGAAGATCAAGAGGAAAAGAGTAAACAAATGGATACTGAACAACACCCTCCTTGAGAAAGACTGGGTAAGAGAAGAAATCAAAATCGAAATTTGAAAATTCTGTGAATCAAACGAAAATGAAAACAAAATATACCAAAATCTTTGAGACACAGCAAAGGCAGTGATCTGAGGCCATGTGTGTCTATGAAATGGGGAGTGTATCCAAGAACATATATAGGGTTGGCAGACAATGGTCTTATAAGTTTATGTGAATGATCAGAATTCCCAGGTGTA
>NW_006922022.1:189269-192972 GCF_000298275.1 Orycteropus afer afer | reverse complement strand
AAAAAAAAAAAAAAAAGAAAGATAAAAAATGATATAAAATTGACATGCCAGAAAATTCACCCTTTTACAGATTGTAATTCATTGAATATAATATACACCCTCTCCTCACTTAATAACATGGTTAGGCTCTAAAGACCAGGTTGGTGTATGAATATTAGTGTTATGAGAAAATAGAGGATGAACACATCAGATCAGAAATTGTAGGATGACTAACTACATCATTACATAACTGCCAAATTCTATCTTTATATAATTACCAAACCACTGATAATCATAGCCCAGCCAAGTTGACATGTAACTTTAATCATCACAGCCAGCGTTACTCTAACCTCAGAAATAGCATTCATTACTGCCAGACATACATTGCTAATGGACAAAATTATCAGATGGTAGATTTCTTACGATTGTTGTAAATGCAAAATGTTGGATAACAAGATAGTTGATAAGTGTGGAGACGGTATATTCACAAAGTTGTATAACCATAACCACTAATTCCAGAACATTTTTATCACTCCAAAAGAAACCCCATAACAATTAGCAGTCACTCCCATTTCTCCCCTCCTCTAGCCCCTGGTAACTATGGTTCTAATTTTGGCCTTTCTGGGCTTGCTTATTCTAGATATTTCATATCAATGGAATCATGCAATATTTGGCCTTTGTAGCAAGCTTTTTCACTTAGTATAGTATTTTCAGGGTCCATAAATGTTGTAGTATTAATCAGTACTTCATACATTTTTACGGCTGAATAATAGTCGACAATATGGATATACCACATTTTATTCATTCATCAGTTGATGAGTATTTGGGTTGTTTTCACTTTTTATGTATTCTGATCATTCATGTGCAAGTTTTTGTGTAGACATATGTTTTCATTTCCCATGTATACCTAGGAGTGGAATTGCCACATCATATGATGACTCAGTCTTTAACCTTTGAGGAACTGCCAGATTGTTTACCAAACTGACTAGCATTTTACATTCCCATCAGTAAAGCATGAGGTTTCTAGTTTCTCCACATCCTTGCCAACACTTGTTATGATTTCTCTTTTAGAATTTAGTGATCCTAGGATATGAATTTGGTACATCATTGTGATTTAGATTTGAATTTCCTTAATGGCTAATAATTTTGAGCATCTTATCATGTGCTGCTTATTGGCTGTTTGTGTATCTTCTTTGGAGAAGAAATAGCTATTCAAATCCTTTGCCCATTTTTAAATCAAATTATGTCTTTTTACTGTTGAGTTGTAAGAGTTTTTTTTTTTTTTTTTAATGTATTCTTGATACAAGTCTCTTATCAGATATAAGATTTGAAAATATTTTCTCCCATGGCAACATTTGTCTTTTCATTTTTAAGATGGTGTCTTTTGAAGGATAAAAGTTTTTTATTTTGATTAAGTCCAATTTATCTATTTTTCTTCTGCTATGTTTTCAGTGTCATATCTAAGAAACTATTGTCTAATCCAAAATCATGAAGGTTTATCTCTACTTTCTTTTAACAGATTTTAAACTGTAGACCTTATATTTAGGACTTTGATCCATTTTGAGTTAATTTTTGTTCGTGCTGTAAGGAAGGGGTCCAATTTCATTCTTTTGAATGTGGATATGCAGTTTTTGCATATGGATATCTAGCACCATTTGTTGAGAAGATTATTCTTTCCTTATTAAATAGACTTTATATTGTTGTCAAAAATTAATTGGCTGTAGATTTATGGACTTATTTCTGGACTCAGTTTTATTCCATTGATCTCTATGTCTATCCCTATGCATGTACCACATTGGTAGAGTCACAAGGTAGATTACTGAAGCTTTGCAATAAGTTTTCCAATTGGGAATATGAGTCCTCCAAATTTGTTCTTTCTAAAGATTGGTTTGGCTATTTTGGGTCCCTTGCACTTCCACATAAATTTTAGGATTAGCTTGTCAATTTCTACCAAAAATCTAGCTGGAAGTTTTATAGGGATTACCTTGAATCTGTAGATAAATTTGAGGAATATTGCCATTTTAACATTAAGTCTTCTAATCCATGACCATGTGATGTCTTTCCATTTATTTAGATCTTCTTTAGTTTCTTTCAACAACTTCTTGTAGTTTTCAGAGAACAAATCTTGCATTTCTTTTGTTAAATTTATTCCTAAATATTTTATTCTTTTTTTATGTGATTGTAAATGGAGTTGTTAATTCCTAATATCATTTTCAGATTGTTCGTTAATAGCATACAAAAATACAATTTATTTTTATACAGGCAGTCTCTGGGTTACAAATGTTCAAACTATGGACTTCAATACTAGGTAAATTTGCCTCAATTTGAAATGACTGAACCAATGATAAAACCAAAAAAACAAACCCACTGCTATCAAGTTGATTACAATTCATAGTGGCCCCATAGTGTTTCTAAGGCTGTAAATCTTTATGGAAACAGACTGCCTCATCATTCTCCCATAGAGCAACTGATGGGTTTAGAACCACTGATCTTTTGTGTTAGCAGCCAAGTGCCTTCTCCACTGCACCACCAGAGCTTCTCCCAACCAACCTTACTTGCAATAAATTCTTCATCACATTCACCTTCACTTGCTGCACATGCAGCTTTTAAATCATTGAAAAGGCTTTGAGCCTTTTCTTGCACTAAAGTAAAGCTAAATAAGAACCGTATGCTCCTATTCTAACTTACCTACAAATTCATCTTAAAGACACGTTTAAGACCAGATCTCATTCTTAACCTGAGAATTGCCTGTATATTGATCTTTTATCCCTCAAACTTGCTATACTTGTTCATTAGTTTAAATGGTTCTTCAGTGGATTCCTTAGGATTTTCTATATACATTATCATGCCATCTTTGAGATAGTTTACTTCTCGCTCCTTAACTTTAAATGAATTTGAACTGCTGATCTTCTGGTTAACAGCCAAATGCCTCACCCACTACACCACCAGAGCTCCAGGAATGCTATACAACCATAGAAAATTAATTGCTGAAGAAAATGCAAAGTCATAGGCACATGCTCATGTTCTATTTTTTAAGTGAAATAAACATATATGATTTGATTATAATTTTGTTTAAAATCCTATTTTGTACATGTATACATATTTCTAAATATCTGCATCTACCTATGCATTTCTATGTAGATATGTATATGAGGAAATGTGATTTTGTGTAATCTGTGTTCTTCGTTATACTTCTTTTCATTTTTCATGTTTCAAAAATTAATAAACATTTATTATTTTTACAGAAACAAACAACATAAAAAATCATTAAAACATTTGAAAAATAGATTTAGTCTCATGTTTTGTTCCATTGGAGACTCTATAGTTAGAAAGCTTGAGGCAACATCAGAAATTAGATTCCTCAGGTGTGAGGAAGGCTGTGCTGTGTAGGTGTGAGTAGTTGGTGGTGATGTCTCCAGAATCTGCAAGAGGGAGAGCTAAGCAAAACCGAGGGCTTTTTGTGCTCTGCTGTCAGCCTAGCACATTGGATCTACCTCTTTCTCTCTCTCTGTCTCTCTCCCCACCCCCTCTCTCTTTTAATTAGAAACTACTGAGAGAGTGATGCAGTTAACACTAGAGCTGAAGCTGAGGGGTCACAAGGTAGAGAAATGCTTTAAGGTCCATGATCGGGGCCTTTAGAGAGCTTTAATTATGAGAAAGCTAAGCTCTGGTAGCATAGTGGCTAAAAAGCACTTGACTGCTAACCAGAAGGCTGGCGGTTCAC
>NW_006922022.1:183522-188749 GCF_000298275.1 Orycteropus afer afer | reverse complement strand
TCATGGTATAGTGTTGTTGTTGTTGTTATTTGCCGTCGAGTCGGCCCCGACTCATAGCGACCCCTCCTTGGGTTTCCGAGGCAGTATCACTACGGGAGTAGGATTGCCCAAACTTCCTTCCGAGGAGTGGCTGGTGGGTATAGTAGTTAAGGTATTTGGCGTTAACCAAAAGGTTGGTGGTTTGAACCCACTAGCCTCTTTGTGAAAGAAACATGAGGCAGTCTACTTCTGTAAAGATTTCAGCCTTGGAAACCCAACGGGGGTCACTGTGAGTTGGAATCGACTGGATTGGCAATGGATTTGGTTTGTGGTTTGACCCATGCTGGGTTCTAATCTGGGATCTGTCACTAATCATTGTCTGACCTTGACCATTTACCTTCTCTAACTTTTATTTGCTTGTTAGACCCAGATGTGTTTACCCATTCCAGGAGTCTTTTCTCAAAATTTCCCAGGTTCCTGGAGAGCATGGTATCAGTTCTAAATCCTGAAGGCTGGGGGAAGCAGGAGATCCTGGTTCACTTCAACTTGGTTGAGATTTCCCATTAAGACTTTATACTGAGATTATACATTTGGTGAGAGCAGGAGCTGTATCTTCAGTGCACAACTGTATCTAGCCCTAAGACTTGATAATAATGTGACATTCAAGAAATAGTTGCTAAATAAATAAATGGGCAATTGTGCAAGTGAGAAAATAAATGTAAAAATACTGGGTATTGTAAAATGCAGTACAAATAATCTATTATAGCTAAACGCAGTGTGGAGGATCATTTGAAAATTGTTATTATTATTTTGCCATATACAGGCAAAATGATTGTTTTTCCAGAAGAGATACTGATGGCTGTAAAATAATTATGAATTAGGATTTCAAGGTGGTTCAGAAAACCTAAATTCTAAACTTCCTCCCTTCCAAATCTCAGAGTTATGGAAAAAAAGAAAGAAGTTCTAGGCCATTTGAAAAGCTCACATATTTATCGTAAAGCCTTCACTAGGTTAACCAGGTACATCTGAGAGTTCTGAAGAAGAGAGAAACAGTGGTCACTGGAAAAGAGGAGTGGAAGGAGATCCAAGGAAGCTTGATTTGTAGCACTATTAAAGGCACTCAGGTGCTGAAGTGGTTAAGACATTTAGCTGCTAACCAGAAGGCCAGTGGTTTTGAACCCTCCAGCTGCTCTATGGAAGAAAGATGAGGCAGTTTGCTTTTGTAAAGATTTACAGCTTTGGAAAATCAACTGGGGTCACTAAGAGTTGGAATCAACTTAATGACAGTGAGTTTTTTTATTGTGGGCTTCAGAGACAGGGTGAGGACAAACAATGTTCCCAATATTTCTCACCTTCTCCACCCCATTGTGTGACATTTTAACATCCCCTTTATCAGTTAGACTTTCTTGGTTATTATGGAGAGATAACCCACTTCACACTAGCTTAAGCAATAACAACAACAAAAAGAAAACTTACTGCTGTCTAGTCAGATTCAACTCATAGCGACCCCTCTTTGGATTTCTGAGGCAGTGTCACTACAGAAGTAGATTGCCCAATCTTCCTTCCAAGGAATGGCTGGTGGGTTTGAACCACAAGCTTTCTGATTAGCAGTGAAATGCCTTAGGCACTACACCACCAGAGCTCCTAAGCAATAAAGATGATTGATTTCTCATACCTGAAAATTTCTGTGCTACTTGTGGTTTCAAAGGTGCTCTGGTGGCACAGTGACTAAGGTATTTGACTGGTAACCAGAATATTGTCTGTTCAAACCCACCAGCCACTCCACAGAAGGAAGACAGGGAAATCTACTTCTATAAAGATTTACTGCCTTGGAAACCCACTGAGTGTTGCTGTAAGTCACAGTCGACTCGATGGCAGTGGGTTTTGTGTGTGTGTGTGTGTGTGTGTGTGTGTGGTTTCAAGCAAAACTGCAGCCAGGGGCTGAGAGGAAAAAATGGTCATCAGAACTCAATCTCTCTCTTCTAAAGCTTGGTTTGGTTTTCCTCTGGGCTTTATTCTCAGATAGGCTCTTTCTATGTGGTAGTTAAACTGTGTAAGAGAAAAAAAAATTATATCCTTACTAATTTTAGCAAAATTCTAGGATCTAATTGGATTGGACCAACTTACGTCATGTGCTTATCCTGCTATTACTGTGCCCAGTAGAAGAGATGTCCTGACTAACCATACATGGATCATCTATTAATCCCCAAGGGACTGTCCCACCTTAACTTCGTGGACTGGGAAAGGTCGTTCCTCAAAGGAAATTTTTTAAATGCTGTTACTAGAAGATAAGATAAATGAATGCTTTATAGACAGAAACAACCAAGCCATACCAAAACCAAATCAATTGCCCTGGAGACAGTCTGACTCAAGGCAACATCATGAGTTGCAGAGTAGAACTGCTCCATAGAGTTTTCTTGGCTGTAATCTTTGTGGAAGTGGATTGTCAGGACTTTCTTCCACGATGCTGCTGGTGGATGGGGTTTGAACCACCAATGTTTTTTAGTAGTCAAGCATAAATTTCCCCTAGGCCAGCTTCCTACGTAGTCTCCTAACTTGTGTCTGTGTGTTTCCAGTGTCTGAGGCATTTGGTTACATAGAACTGGGCTTTGTTTACCAGAATTCTTCCTCCTGCCAATCCCGAATGTACCTCCTGTTATATCCACTCTCTACCACTCTCAGCAATTTTTTTGTTCATCTGAATAAAAAAGATGTGTTCCCTACTTGTTCTGGAAAGGAAAGTAAGTCCCTGGGTGGTACAAACGGCTTGCACTCAGTTACTAACCAAAAGGTAGTTCAAATCCACCAAGTGGCACCACAGAAGAAAGGCCTGATGATCTACTTTTGTAAGATTACAGCCATTAAAAACCATCCAGAATACAGTTCTACTCTGAAACGCTTGAGGTTGAGTGAGTCAGAATCAACTCAATGGCAATGAGTTTCCTGGAAATTAATAAACTGACATTGAGTTTTGATTGCTTTATGTCTACCCCTCAAGATCTGAACACCATTCCTCATGAATCCAACCAATCTTCTCTAGTCCTCAAAACAGAGGTCCCTGTTCTGAAATGGCCTGAGAGCCTGATCCTGCCCACAGTTTCAGGGAAATGAGTGCAGGTACCTCTAAGATGAGGTAGTGTGGAAGTGGGGTGACGGCTTTACATCTGGGGAAAGCAGGATGTCAGCAGTTGGGCAAGTGGCTGAGCAGGGGCTTGGCTATCTTGGCCCAGCCCCTGGAAGAAATGGCCCACCAACACTTCCAGCTGGTAGAGGGGAAATAAGAGGTAAAGGAAACAAGCAGCCTACAACCTCCCTCCTATGCACTGGTTCTCAAATACTATCTTCAGCCCCATGGCATTCTCACAGGCTCTGAATAAATTTTAAAAATGAATGGTGTTTCTTAAAATCCTTACATTTCCATGAACTTTTATTTCTACTTATAAAAACTGCTTACCAGTGAATTCTAACTAAGGATTACTAAAATATGGTAGAAGACATTGGTGATTCAGTGGTAGAATTCTCACCTTCCCTGTGGGAATTGGTTCTTTTCTGAGCTAATGCACTTCATGTGCAGCCGCCGTCCTCTGTCAGTGAGGCTTGTGTATACTGCTGAATGGGTTTCAGTGGAGCATACAGACGAAGACTTGAAAGAAAGGGGTTTGGATCTGTTGAAAACCAGCCAATCTGTAGCTGGTCATAGTGATGGTGCAGGACTAGGCAGCTTTTTATTCCTTTGTACATGAGGTCTCTATGACTTGAGGGCTGACTTGATGGTGGTTGTGACAATAGGTGACAACAATACTACAACAGTTGATGACAATACCATATAGCAACAACAACAACAAAAATGTGGTAAGAGAATCAACCATTAAGGAAATATGTGGTAGTGGTAGTTTAACTACTTTTTTTTTTTTTTTTTCCTTGCTGCTATGGACTAACCCAAGATGAATAAAGGCCCTGACTCTCTCACCTTCTGCCCCAGGTAAAAGGGCCTTCGATGTGATTGTAAAGTTCCTAGCACTCTAACCCTTCCTCACTACAAACAAATGGACTTTGCACTATGGGACCATTGAAGGGCTGTTGATGGGCTGCTAGGAGTTGGAAAAGCTGACTTGACTGGAATAGAGGCAGAAGAGAGAGGCTGAGAAAGGAACAGCCTTGGGTTCTGAGCCTAGCAGAAATTCAAGTTGAATTTTCTCTCTGGAGAGGCTGAAAAACAGGCTTGACTGCCTGGAAACCGCATGAAATGTGGGGGCCTAAGTTTTTCCTGAAGGACTAGAGAAACAGCGTTTGTTCTAAATGGACTCGCTGGTTTAGACAATGTATGGTTCAGCACTGGCAAGGATGGACCAATGACTTGGGACCTTTTGCCAAATGTTCTGGACTGCATAAGTTCCAGAGACTCTCACTGGGCCCCAGGAATGGGGTGAGCCCTTCCTTCCTACAATGCTATTGGTGTCTTATCAACCTGGCAAGTAGGGACTTAGAGTTAGAATTGAAAAGTAATATAATTTTTCTTGCCTGCGAGTGTGGAGGATTGGACTCAAAGCTCCTCATTTGGCAGTCATAAATGAATATTAGCAAATTTAGGGTTTGCTGAAGACCAGTTCAATATTTTACTAATAAGTCTGGCAGACACACAGTAATTTGGCTTCCACTCTGTGGATTTCCTACCAATTTCGTAAAAGATGTTTAGTTATTGGTGTGTCATCAGTGTTGATTAGAATTTTCCATGCTTTTTAACTGCTAAATTCTAGCTTTTTAATGATAAGTTACTGTTAGTTTTCCTTCCACTTTCTCATTCTACTTTCATGTAAGTTGTTCAGTTACCATTATGATGCATGGTGATGCATATTTGCATCAACAGTTTGCATTATAATTTCTCTGTATATAAATAAATTTTAAGATATCCATTGGTGTTCAAACTTCAAACATCCATCTCCCTATTGCTGAAGTGAGTATCTATATAATTCTCTCCTTCAAATCAGCTTATGTAGTGGCGTTTTGTTGTGATCCTGAAGTGTTTTTTTTATTATTATTATTTGCTAAAATTTTAAAAAAACAAACAAACTCACTGCCATCGAGTTGATTCCAACTCATCGTGACCACCTTTGGGTTTCTGAAGCAGTAAATATTTACAGAAATAGGTTGCCCAGTCTTCCTATTGCGGAGTGGCTGGTGGGTTTGAACTACCAACCTTCTAGTTAGCAGTCAAATGCCTTACACACTATGCCACCAGAGCTCTTTT
>NW_006922022.1:175644-182802 GCF_000298275.1 Orycteropus afer afer | reverse complement strand
GAAACTCCCCTTGGGCAGACTGGCCACTCAGAACTCAGTCATCTGATCCCATCATGGGAACAACCACACAGAACTGGGGTCTAGCCAAGTTGACACACAGCTCCAACTATCACAATGCTAAATTTTATTTTTTGGGGAAACGTTTGGAAATTAGGGAAAATTATTTTGTAATACTTAAAGTCACTAAATAATGTAACAAATGCTGATGTAACAACCACTCACAGTGAATGTGGATTAACATTTTATATATCCCTGGGTGGTACAAATGGTAAGGGTGTTCGGCTGCTAACGAGGTGGTTGGAGCCTTGAGTCTTCCAAGAGTGTCCTTCAAAGAAAGTCCTGCTGATCTTCTTCCAAAAATCAGTCACTGAAGACCCTATGGAGCATCGTTCTACTCTGACACACAATGGGGTTGCCATGAGTCAAAGGCAACTCACAAGCATTTTTTTAAAAAAACATTTTTATAATATTCCTTTCATTTATGTATATCTTATCCTGTTTGGAGTTTGTTGGACTTCCTGAATGGATATATTCTCATCTTTCATCAGATCAGGGAAGTTCTCTTCCAACAAATCTTGGACAATTTTCTCAGTGGTTTTCTTTTTCTCTTCCTATCCTGAAATTCTGATTACACATAGGTTATTCCTTTTGATAGTATCCTACATGAACCTTAGGCTTTCTTCATTTTGTTTTGATCTTTTTTCTGATTCATCCCTTCCCAAAGAAGTATTCAGGTATTTGTCTTCAATCTCATTAATTCTGTCTTCCATTGATTCAATTCTACTCCTTTGCCCTTCCAATGTGTTATCTAATTTCCAAAAATTTAATATTAATCTTCTGCATTTCTCTCTGTGGATTTTGTAGCATTTCTAATTTTTCATCTATTTTGTCATTTTGTTCTTGTATTTTCTTCTGAAATTGTTCTAGGGTTTTGTCTGTGTTTTCCTTAATTTTGTCAGTGTTTTCCTTGATCAGTCTCTCAATCCTTTTAAGATACCTAAGTATAAGTCTTTTGAATGCCTTATCAGGGTGCTCCAATGCTGCTTATTCCTCAGGAATGAGTTCTGGGTCTGTATCCTGCTCCCTTGTTTCTACCACTTTATCTTGCTTCTTTGTGTGGACTTTGATGGTCTTTTGTCTCTAAGACATTGTGACATTGTTATATTTAGACCTCTGTTAACTGCTTGTGAAGAGTAGTTAAAGGTGAGTGCCAAAGAGGTAAGGAGCCCACATCTTCTGACCTCCTCTAACCCCACAAGGGGAAGACAGAATCACCATTAGTGGCCCAAGGCCTATTCCTATGAGGCCAGATATGTTGTCTCCCTCCAACCCTTTCACCAAGCCTGACACCAACTGTTCCTCCCACAGTACCCACCACCTCCCTGTTGGATTCAAGAATTCACTGCAGTGGCCACACAGAGCTCACAGATTACAGGGTTTATTAGGGAACCAACAGGCTACAATTCAAGTTCAGGAACACACTCTGTCTCTCTCAGTCTGCCATCTCTCAACCGACAGTCTTTCTCAGCTTATCTCACCAGCGCATGTCTCTCAAGATCTCTCTCAGTAATGCCAGTCTTTCACATCTCTCAGTCAGCAGTGAAAGATCCTTCTGCCTCTAGGAGGGCTCCTGTTTGAGCCTGGAAGAGTGGTCAAACTAACCAATCCCAACATCACAATTCTATACACCTGAGAGAGAGGGAGAGAGCGAGAGAGAACTTCCCAGAAAGTTACTTTGTGCTGCACCCAATAGAAATACCTCAGGTGGATAATTTTAACAATCAGGAGCTACTCATTTGCTCACGGCAAATTCCACCACAGAGTTCACAAAGACTTACAGCTAGAAAAGGCCACACTATGTAATTTACTACACTGCAGTGAGTCAGGCTCTTCTTGGTGGCTGCTTATCATTGGCCAGTTGGTAGAGAAGGAAGTGGTGGTTCTTACTCAGTGAGTGGAGCTGCAGGAGGTACGGGTGTGGTTGCATAGTATGGGCACAGTTGCTGTCTCTGACTCAGCCAAAAACAACAATCGAAAAACCATCAAAAAAGTAAAAGCAAGTGGACAAAACACACAGGAGCAATCACCAAAAAAGTAAAAAGAAAAAGAAATAGCAATATCTGGGGAGAGGGCAATAAGAGCAAAGAGGAAGAGTAGGAGAATAATGAAGAAAAAAAATGGGAAAAATGCAAAAAGAAAACCAAGGATAGGGTTAACCACGAGAAAGAAAAAAATGGGAACTAGGAATAGGGAAGAGAGAAAAAGCTGAAAACTAGAACCTGGGAAGTGAAGAACAAAGAATAATAATACAAGGATGAAAATAGTAATAATTTTAAAACAGACAAAAACAAACATAAAGGAAAAAAATCTGGGCTGGGCAGGGCACCCAAGCTCCATCGGAGCACACAAACTGGGATGGAATACCTGCCGGCCCAGAAGGTGGGTGGAAGTGAGGATGGCTACACCTCCATTCACCAAGAGGGTGTGGATATTCACCAAGGGGAATATCACACCTTTCCAGTTGTTTGTGTCCAGAATGTCCTTGCAGTCCCTGTAAGTGGAGCTTATTCTTAGGTCTCTGGAATCTGAGAGAACACTGTTGCTTTAAATATCCAAAATGGTCCAACCACTTGTAATCATTCACAATGACTGCACCCCAGGACAGGCAGAAGTCCACAGCTCAGCCCATCTCCCTCTTTGTTGCTTCCCCTTTTATTCACCAGCCACCAGTGCAGTCCTCCATGCAGCCCCTGGTTAGCAGAGCCGATTTTTAGGTTAATTCTTAGGTCCTAACACCACTTGGAAATATCCAAGCTATCCAGGTCATCAGGATTGCTGACAGATCACAGCTCCGTTTTCAACGTTTACATGCAGGTTCTTCTACTAGTTGGAGTTTAGTCCACTTCTGTATCCTTCCTTTCAAAGCTCAGGGCTCCAGGATTATCTTCTTTATCTGTGCCAGTTGGATCCCCTCTTCTTTGTTGAAGAGGGTCTATGTAGCTTGTCTGCCTATTCTGCCATCTTACCAGAACTCCCTCATTTATATGTATTTTAAAACTTAACATTACTGATAAAGCTAGAGCCTCTTTGTACTCCATCCCATTCCCTTCTTTTCCCAGAGATAAGCAAGTTCTTGATTTTGATATGTCTGTAACTTCTAGTAGGAGTAACTTCTAGTGCAGAAGTACTATATTTTTTTTATATACTTATTTATCCCTATATTAAAGCATCATAGTTGTGTGCTTTAAATTTACTTAAATTACATCTTAACATATACCTCACTGCATAACTTTGTCTTTTTGTTCAGTACTGTTTTCTAGATTTATCTACATATACAGGTCTAGTTCATTCATTTCTCTGCTTCTATAATCATTCTTTATATGAACATACTATACTTCATTTGTCCATTTCTCTGTTGGTGGATCAAACTGTACAATATTCTATAAGGTATCAGCTTGGTTATTACTTCTTGCAGGAAGCTGTTTCTAACCCTCCTTCCTCCTCCTCCTATCATGAGGATGTATTAGATATGTGTTTTTCTGGCTCTCTTGGCTCATGTTTATCCATATCATAAATTTCATCACATATTTCCAAAGTGATTTTGCCTTTTCCTTAAACTGTGAACTCTGTAATATCAAGGACTTGTAATTTCCTTATAGGGTTCACACTGTAGTCTCCAGCCCAGCACTGTGCATGATGCATGGTTGGCACTTTCTGATGAAGGTGTTGCTGTGCCATGGAGTAATTTATGTCATTAATTTACTGATTTAGCTTAAAATCAAAGTCTCAAACTAAGCACTCCTGAAGCCACTGTTTACCAGCCAGACCTAGTTGCTCTCTCCAGTTGAATAATTGCAGTCTTTTACCATTTGAGGTTATAACAAATTAAGCTAATGGATATAATGTTCTCAATTTTAAGTTTGTTAAACCTTTGCCACCTAATACCACTTGCTTATATTAGAATCAAATGCTAAATGGTATCTTCTTTAGTTCTAAATTATACACTTATTTTAAATTAAATAAATTAGTGTTGTGTTTTATAATAAGCACCTGGACTTCCAGGTGCCTTGCCACCTGGAAATAAGTATAAGAACCACTGTGTTAACTATGTTTTTTTAAAAAAAGGCATTCAAGTAGCACACTACCTTCATAAATAATGCTTTTTTTTTTTTTTTTTGAAAAGTGTATTTCAAAATAGTGAAGTTCCAGAAGCTTACAGCTGGTTTTACATATTATAAGGAGACATTCCTTTCTCAAACAGTAAAACCTTATAAAATTTGAAGTTATTATTATTGTGCATTCTGACTCCCTCAGCCCTGCCAACCTGGCAGTCACAAGAGTTCCTTCAGGAGCTTAGAGGGAAGGAGGCAGCTGCAGGCATAGCCTACCAGTCATTCCTCTGTAACCATGGAGATTGAAGAAATCACGACTTTACTGTGGGCTGCCACTCTGCCCTTGATTCCTCTCCAAATACTTGGAAGTACCAAACTTTAAGATCTCCTATGTGAACAGAGAAAGGAGCAAGGACACATGCTTCCCCCATCAGAATTAGTGGCTCTGACCCCCCACCTGTACATGTGGCCCACTAGGTAATGTGATAGCCTAGCTGCCTTCTATTTCCCAACCACTTAGTGCTCTGTGCCTTCACTAACAGAAGGAGAGGAAGACAGGGGTGGGAAGGGAGAACATGAGCTCCATGAGATGTGCAGACGTCTTGTGGAGGGTGGTCAACATTCCATAGTACTTGAGCAGAGCTTCAAGCCAATTTTCTCTAGGTTTTATGGGTGACCCCAGCTGGCATGAGGATTACACATACATTACCTTCTTTATTCCTTATAGTTACCCTAAGATGTAGGTAGGAGCTCTGGTAGCATAGTGGCTAAGACACTTGACTGCTAACCAGAAGGCTGGCGGTTCAAACCCACAAGCCACTCCTTGGAAGGAAGATGGGGCAATCTACTTCTGTAGTGATACTGCCTCAGAAACCCAAGGAGGGGTCGCTATGAGTGGGTCCAACTCGACGGCACATAACAACAACAACAAAAGATGTAGGTATTATGGTTATTATCATTCCTATTTTACAAAATAGTGTAGAAGAGTTAAGTAATTTTCCCAATGTCACAAAGCCTGTTAGAGGCAGAGTAGGGATTCAAACCAGGGTTGGTACTAGAGTCCAAATTGTTTTCTTTGACATAATACCACTTCCCAAGATGTCCTTGCTATAGGTACCTGTAGAAGTCTAGACTGATAGCTGACTGATAAGAGGGAAACTTAACCTAAGCAAAAAGGTTGCAAAAAGGGTCATCATTTGTCTTTTTATGGGTTACCTGTTAATTTCTTCAAACAACACTATTGAACATTTATTATGTTTAAAGCACTGGATGCAAAACAAAACACCCTCAAGAAACATGGTTTCTGCCTCTGAGTGGTAAACAGTTGATCATGCAAATGACTATGGGGTTCCATCTTAATAGATGTCCCAGTAAAGGAATGTAAAAAAAGTATGTGGGAATTGGGAATGAGTGACAGCTTTGGGGAGTTGTACTAGGTTTCACAGAAGAGATAAAATTTTAGCTTCATCTATGAAATTATATAGAATGGAGGGAAAAGACCCATTCCAACTCTCAGTTCTACATGTGACATTTGTCTTCGTTTCTTAGTACTGCTACAACCAATACCACAAGTAGACAGCTTTGACAAACAAATTTTCTCATAGTTATTTTCTCATAGTTAAGGAAGCTAAACATCCAGATTCAGGGTACTGGCTCTAGGGGAAGGCTCCCTTTCTGTCTACTTGGAGAAAATCCTTATCTTAGCCTCTTTAACCCGCCGTTGCTGAAGTTCTGGGCTTGTAGACTAGTCTTCCTTCATCATCTTCAGATAGTGTTGGTCTTCCACTGTGTGTGCCTTCTTCTGTGCCTAATCTGCTGTTTTGTATTTCCAAGGTGATTAGCATAAGACACATACTACCCGATATGACCTTATCAACATAACAAAACCCAGTCCCCAAATAGAATTACATCCACAGGGATAGGGCTTAGGACTTATAATACATACTTTGTTGTTGTTGTTATTTGCCGTCGAGTTGACCCCAACTCATAGCGACAATTCAATTCATAAAAGCAATTAATATTTCTCAGTACCTAGGATGGGGACAACAACAATACACTCCTCATAGGGACTATGAGAAGATTAAAGGAAATAAAGTGAGTGGAGTATACATAATAGTGGGAGTGACTATCATTATCATTACTGTTGTATAGACTGTAGAAAAAGAGGTTCATGAGCAAGGTAGCTCCTTTTCCCTGGCAGGACCTTGATCAGAATCTTAGTGATACTACAAATCCATAACTGACCAATGCTTCCAGTCATACTGGTTGTGTTGCTGATTTTGACTCATAGCTACCCCATGTGACAGAGTTGAACTGTACCATAGGTTTTCCAGGCTATAATCTTTACAGAAGCAGATTGCCAGCTCTTTCTCCCTCAAAGCTGCTGGGGGAGTTCAAACCGTCAACCTTTTGGTTAGCAGCTGAGTGCTTAAACATTATGCCATTAGAGCTCTTTCCATATTGGTCCAAGATCATAAGATACAGCTTTATACTTATATATGCAAATGACTTATCTCCAGTCTCTTGTCCGGAGTTATCCCTAGATGCAAAGCTGCAGAGATCATTGGCAGACAATGTTTCTACAAGTGTATTGGTATGTTCTGTAAGAATTCCCAGGTATATAGTAGAGCTGATAAGGGACAAGGTTGTAGTCACTTTTTGACCACAGCCAGTAACCCAAAGTAGTTGGACCTGTAGGCTCAGGACCATAGTCTCAGGGGACATCAAGCTCAATTGCCTTAACATACTACACAAAACATTGTTCCACGTCTTACTTTGGTGAGTAGTGATTGGGATCTTAAAAGCTTGCAAGCAGCCATCAAGATGCAATGATGGGTCTCTCTTCATCCAGAGCTAAGAAGAATGAAAAAAACCCGAAGATTTGTGGAAACAATTAGTGCAATAGACTGGTACACCATGTGATCCTAAGCCATTATGACTATGATATCAGAAGAACTAGATGGTAACTGGCTACCACTGTCAACCACTTGGAAGGGGATCTATGAAAGAGATCCTGGACAGAGAGGGAGAACAATGTAGAACAAAA
>NW_006922022.1:145981-175272 GCF_000298275.1 Orycteropus afer afer | reverse complement strand
AAAAAAAAAAAAAAAAAAGCTGCGGAGATCTACTTGCAGCCTCTAGTCTGGAGGGATCCTATTCTGCTACAGGGAACAGATAATTGGCAGCGACACAGAGAGGGAGAGAGCAGGTGGGGAGAAGGAAATGATCTCCCAGGTGAGGGTAAAGCGACTTGAGATTACAGGCATTTGATTCCTGTTTATCCCTCCCTTCTCAACCAGGGAACTACACATAGACCTCCTAGTTTAACTCTCTTCAGTCCCTTCCAGACCAGTTTTCCAGTTTTCCTCCTTACCAGTCTATAGAGCATTTTCCCCACAAATAAAAACTATTGTTAACACAATCTTTTTTGATTGAATAATATATACTGAATAGGGATGTCCCTATAATTGATTACACCAAATTTACCCAAGATTTTTCCTGAAGTCATTTGTAACTGAGTTGGAACCAAATAGCAGTGCTTCCTCTATGCTCGCACCATTCTAGGAGCCTACATTGTAGGAGCATACTCACTCACTTAATCCTGATAATTGAACACGATGCACAAAGCAATGTGTCCAAAGTCAAAACCAAACCCAAACCTGTTGCCATCAGGTTGATTCTGACATACAGCGATCCTAGAGGACAGAGTAAAAGTGCCCCGTGGGGTTTCCAAGGCTGCAATCTTTACTGAAGCAGACAGCCATATCTTTCTCCTCTGGAATGGCTGGTGGTTTTGAACAGCCAATCTTTTGGTTCGCAGCTGAATGCTTTATCCACTGCGTCACCAGGGCTTAGTGTCCAAAGGCAAGTTGTAGATAAATGGCAGAGCTGAGACATGATCCCAGATAATCTGGGTGCCAAAGTGTGTGCTCTTAACCACTATGCTATACTGACTGGAGCTCTGGTAGCATAGTGGCTAAGGCACTTGATTGCTAACCAGAAGGTTGGCGGTTCAAACCCACCAGCCACACTCCTCAGAAGGAAGATGGGGCAATCTACTTACGTAGTGATATTGCCTCGGAAACCCAAGAAGGGGTCGCTATGAGTCAGATCCGACTCGACGGCACATAACAGCAACAACAACAACATACTGACTGTACTTACAGAGAGTGTTTAGCCAGTGTCTATATGAGTGTGTGTTTAAGGAAAGGAAGCACATTTTATGTTGTCCAAAGAGCAGCCTTTCAACCTGCAGTATGACATCAGTGGTTTCAGCTATACTCCAGACAATTTTCTGGGTTTTTTTTCTGAATCTCTCAATTGGTGCTTAGAGAATAAAAGGAAAAGAAGATCATAAATAGGTCAATATGTGATTGGCTTGTTTTGATTACTCTGTAGCTCTCAGTTTTCTAAGATGACTCTTTGGCTTCAGCAATTTCCTGGCACAATTTAAAGGCATTTACTCACCCAGCAATTTGGGGTGGGGGAAGAGAAAGAAAGAGAGTGAAAAGAATGAGAACCCAGACAGGGATGAAAATAAACATTATCAATCAAGTAGAAAGAAATTTTCAGGAAAACAAGTGACCAGGCCTCGAAGCAGGTACAGAATGGAGTAGGTACAGAATTTATATGCTCTTTGGTCTTATTTATTTATTTAAAAATTTAGTAGTAATAAAAAAAAAGATTTCAAGAAAGGTTAAAAAGTGGGTGTTAAGCAGATTAAAGGAGTTTTCCAATGACTTGACGACTTTATCAATGTTGCCTTGCTTGCTCTTTTAACTAACGTTTTCTAATTTCTATTCCAAATAGCCACCATGAACATGTTAACACTGGTATCAGCTGATTCAAACACTATATATTATGGAGTAGGATGTTTCGTTAGGGTAACTAATAAGAAATAGATTTTTAAAAACTGTTCTAGTTACCTGGGAAAAATAAGTGGTTTTACCTTTTAGGTATCATAGTTTTTCAATGTACACATTATCTTCTTAAATAGAGTTTTGTCTTGGGGAACTTTTAAAATGAAATCCGTAAGGCTGGAATTATCCAATAGCAAGACAAATCCATTAAGGCAAAGAAAGGGAAAAGCAAATCATGTTCTCTCAATATCTGGCCCAGTTAGGTTGCCAGTTATTGATTTAGTCTGGGATACAGTAGCATTAAATCTTTCTCATTATTCAAGTATATCTTTTTAGCTTCTCTATCTCTGCTTTAATCTCTGGCTCCAAAATTGAGCACAACATGCACAAACCATTTTAATATGTTCTTGTGTCACTGGGAAAATGTTTGTTCAGAAAGCTCTCCCCCAGCATTATAATACTCTTGCTTGGTTTGGCAGGGGAGTCCTTCTAATAATTAAATTATCATACTGTTCACCCCACATGGCAACAGAACCAGAAAGTTATTCTAAATCACAATGTTTTTGTTTGTAATTTCTTCTTTGAAACACTATTAAATTTCTGAAATCCTGACTGTGGAATGATTGAAGTGATTCCTTCAAGTTATTTAGATCCTTGCTACTCAAAGTATGATCCTTGGCCTAGCTGCATCAGAATACAGAATCTTGCTTGGTCCCTACCCTAGACAGACTTCCAGAATGGAAATCTGCCTTTTCATGATCTCCAAGAGATTGCTGTCCATGTTAAAGTTTGAGAAGCAATGCTTTAACAAATGGCTATCAGTTACCATGGAGTAGACTCTGACTCACTTGGAGGCCAAATTTGTCAGACTAGAACTGTGCTCCATAGAGTTTTCAATGGCTGATTTTTTTTTTTTTTAATTGTGATTTGGGTGAAAGTTTACAGACCAAATTCATTTTCTGTACAGCAGTTTATATACATTTTGTTTCATGATGTTGATTGTAGTCCCAATAATGTAACAGCTCTCTTCCTACTCCCTCCCTATAGTTATCTTTTGCTTGAGTCCTTCTTTCCTGTGCATTCCTGCCCTCTGAGCTGTCTCCTGGCACTAATACTCCCCTTCTGATGTCCTAAGGAAGGAGCTCTGGTAACAGTGCTTAAGGCATTTGACTGCTAACCAGAAGGCTGGCCTTTCAAATCCTCCAGCCACTCCGTGGAAGGAAGACTGGGCAATCTACTTCCATAAAGATTTACCATGTCGGAAACCCGAAGGGGGTCACTATGATTCGCAGTGAGTTTGGTTTTTTGTTTAATCATCTAAGGAGTGTACCTACCTGGTGTAAATGTTCACTTTACTTGCCTGCCTATTGTTCGGCTGGAAGCCCCGGGAGTAAGTTCAATTCCAGCCTGAAGAGTGACTACGGTTGATAGTCCCGGAGTTTTCGCCAGGCTCTATCAGACCAGTAAGCCTTTTTTTTTTTTTTTTTTTTATGATTTTGAGTTTTGTTCCATATTTTTATCCCACTCTATCCAGGAGATCCTGCACTGATTTTTTTTTTTTTTTTTTGGGGGGGGGGGGAGGGTGGGGAGGAGCGGGAAGATCACCAGGCCTTTCTTTTAAGGTACCTCTGGATGGAATCAAACTTAAATTCACTCGGCAGTCAAATGAGTTAAACTTTCTACCACCCAGAGACTGCAGCAAATGACTAGAGAGGCTGATATTACGAATGTAGAAGTGATGCATATACACAGAGAATATGAGCTTGTCTTCAACTTTCAAATAAAAACATTAGCATTTTGCTTAGACCTTGCTTTTAGAAGTCAGTAGTTTCCAAACATATTGTATTTCTGAGCTGTAATTATGTTTATTTCTGGATACAATAGCATGACTAAAGATGTTAAAGAGTATTCAGTGATAAGGCAATGGGTTAATTTGAATTGAAGAGGTTCAACCTGGCCAGGTGTGAGGATGAAAGCAAGTCTTATTTTTAGCACACTGATCCACTGGCTTTGGCCTTTCTCTGTCACTTTAATTCATCATTTTCTTAACTTTCACTTACAACTCACAGAATCACCAGATTAGCTGTTACTTGTTTTGGCAAGATACTTGATGTTACCACTTTGACTGTTGGTAACATTGATCCAGAAACATTTTTCATTTTTTCTTAAAATATTTTTTGGTCATTTTATGTGCTTTCTTTGTCTGCATCATCATAATATAGCATAATCCAAAGGAAAGAAAGTATTGGAAAATTCTGTTTTATAAAAACAAGTATATGCTACATGTGGGCATTGACTTGAAACTATACCAGAAAAAATAGTTTAACTTGTTAAATATGTGAATACCTAATATTCATAAAACTGTACGTGGTGATGGTGGTGGTTATGTGCCTTTGAGTCAGACCTGACACATAGCAATCCCTCCCTGGAACTATGGAAATAGATTGCCCCATCTTCCTTCCAAGGAGTGGCTGGTGGGTTTGAACCACCAGCCTTCTGGTTAGCAGTCAAGTGCCTTAGCCATTACACTACCAGAGCTCCCATAGGCTCTAAGAATAATATGTACAGTGATTGTATTTTCTGAACCCCAAATTGGAACCTCATATATGACTAAGAAAAAGAATATTTAAAATTGGGATTATCTTGGGAAATCTGATCAATAGATTACTCATTGTTCTTAAATATCATGATGATTCTAGAAATACAGGGGTTAGGTTCATACTAGAATTAAATGAAACTCATTATTTTAGGATCACATCCCTAATCTTTTTGAAGATTCAAAACATATGTCTTACATTTTTAAGTATTTTAACTGAATCATAATATACACAGATAAATATACCTATTATCCTAAGTGTACCATCTGGTAAATATTCGCAAGACGAAGGTACTCATGTAACCAGCATTTAGATCAAGAAACAGAATAGCTTGACATCACAGAAGCCCCTCTTATGTTCCCTGGTGTTTCCTGTCTGTCCTCCCCCACCCAGGTAACCACTGTCCTCCCTTCACACAGCATAATTTAGTTTTGCTTGATTTAAATACTTTGGTATGTATAGAGTCCTGTTGAATCTAGGTTTTATTTTTTTTTTCTTTCAACATTGTTTTTAAGGTACACCCAAATTACCATTTGTTGTTTTAGTTCATTTGGTCTACTTACTGTATAGAATTCTACAATAAGGATATCCCATACCTTCTATCTTTTATGTTGGTGCGTATTTAGCCAATTTCAGGTTTTGCAAACTACAGTTTGTTCTCTTCTGAACATTTTAGGCCTTGAACATTTGCTTAGACCTTACTTTTAGAAGTCTACATTTCTATGGTTTTCAGTGAACATATACATGTATATTTGTTAAGTAGCTACCTTAGAGAATAATTGCTGGTTTATGTAATGTTCCACTTTAGTAGATACTGCCAACTAAAGTGGTTGTTCCAATTTATACTCTAGTGTATGACAGAGCTAATTTTTTCACCTTCTCTCCAGTAGTTGGTGCTGTTTGAATTGTAAAATTTCTAGCCATTCTGGTTGTATATTGATGTCTCATTTTGGTTTTGATTTGTGTTTTGGTACGACTTATATTTTAGCCAAGGTCTGAGCAGAATCTTTATTCTTAGAAGCTGATTATAGCTTTTTGTGCTATGTTTGAGTTTAAGGCATGATATAAGAGGCCCAACATGCTTCCAAAAACTAAACCCACTGCCATCGAGTCAGATCTGACTCATAGCGACCCCTCCTTGGGTTTCCGAGGTGGTATCACTATGGAAGTAGATTGCCCCATCTTCCTTCTGAGGAGTGGCTGGTGGGTTTGAACCACCAGCCTTCTGGTTAGTAGTCAAAATGCCTTAGACACTATGCTACCAGAGCTCCCCCAATATGCTTATATGCTGAAAAAATACCTACTCCATGAAGTTGCATTTAAAATTTCCATGATTGGCATTGATCCTTTAAGGGTCTTCTGGAGCCATGGACCTCCTGCCTGGGTTAGAGGAATAGATGGCTTGTAGAAATTAGTTAAGTAATTACTGAATGTGCATAATTTATAAAACTCATCACCATTATTTGTCAACTGATGCTGAGAGGGTCTTGAAAAATGGTATGTGTGATGTTATGGAAGAGGATTTGTGAATGGAGCAGGGAAGTTAGGGGAGTGACTGGGTGATGAGACAGTGAAGTCAAGTCAGAGCAAGTACAAGGCATTGTATAAACACATCAGCCCATCAGGAGGCCTATGATGGCCAGAGGCCCTCCCACCATGGGAGTCAAAGAGAAATCCAAGCAACATTATTGCTTTAAAAGTCAAGAGTGTAAACAAATTAGAATTTTGCCCATTATTGCCCTTGACTGGAAAAGACAGGTGTAGCATCTTTTATATACAGAAAAAATACCCTTTTAGTCCTAGACGGCAAATGTTTGTCAACTTCAAATTATACCTCAAATGCTGCTGTTGTCTGCACCATTGGTGGATAAGTTAAATCTTTCCAGGTCTAATGCTGAGTAATGCAAATTAGATTCTCCTGAATTATGCCTAGTGCAGCTGGAGGGCACAAAATAGTTGCCAGGGACATACCTTCATGCCAAATTCTTGCCAATGTTGTTAATAGTATTGTACCCTGTACATGTGCAAGCACTCTTAGTTTTATTAATGATAATACTATGCTTTTGCCCTTTCTTTCACCTTTTAATTTTTGAGTAGGGAATAACTTGGGTTTTATCCTGACTGTTCGGAACACAAAAGCTAAATGGAAAAGCATGCATGCAGCTCTTTTCCCCAACAAGCAAGTGGCAAGTGGGACCAGCTCATAGAAATCTCAGCAGTGCTGTTTCCCATAAATTTACTTGCTATGGGGGATGAACAATATGATGAAGGGAAGTGCTTGGGCCACCCAGCAAGAGATGAAAGCAACTCCTTGGACAAGAGCTCCATTTCTGCATTCTGAGGTTTATGGCTGGCCATTGTTCAGCTCACCCCTGGTCCCCTGATCCTGAAACATCCTGTGACTCTTCTTTGGGAGTCATGTAGAAAGTGGTGGCACAGAAATCATTCTAATCACTGGTTATGAGTGAAAATATAGTGACAAAATGAAGACACTTCTCCATTTTACACTAAGAGCAGAGAGAAAGAGAATGAAGATGGCTCTAGACTGAGATGCTCTCATACTACGGCAGTGTCAATTTGCAAGCTACACAAGTAAACCCTGGGTTAAAATATATGATAGATTTTAATAACTCCAATAGATTTTTTAAAGTACCCTCACCACATGCCTCAGAAGCTCCTTTTAACCACATCAATTCCGTCTGATCAAAGTCTTTTATACACAATTGGGATTACTGGCAAAGTTTGCTTCCCTTAAGTCATGTACCACATACTTTATTTAGGTTTCCGTTACAATATTAGGAGGATATCGCCTTGTCAAAAAAAATGCCCAGCAGTCTAATGGCTATCATAAACAACTCATAGGAAATAGTGTCTAGTGATACTAATACCTTCAACTTTAATAGCACTAGTCTAATTCAGTTAATGTAACTGAAAGAAAATCTTTTGGTAGAACCTATAGGTAGGAACCAGGACCCACCTAGGCACATTAACCACTAGAGGGCAATATTGGCCATACACTTAAGGGCTCTCCCTCTCCCGTTGAGAGCAGTGTACCCTCAGAGTGGATCACCCTATCTGAGTCAAATAATCTTTGTTCAACATCCAATGTGTGCTGACATACTGGGATATATAATGTCCATGCATACGGCTAAAACCTCATTCTTAATCTTGTGAAAGTGATATTTATTAAAAAGAGATTATAATTACATCTATTGTGATTGAGCTGTGAACTGTTTTTCAAATTGTATTCAAATGACTTTTGATAGATGATGCACCAATTTGATCTTGATAGTATTAGACAAAGATACAAGTACTGCCCCTTAAACATGCTCCACAAGGATTCCAGGTCGTTAATGGAATTAACTTAGAAGTCTGTTTGGTATAAATGAGTCTTGCAGAATGGACTATGCTATCTTTATTTTATCTTTGACCATGGAATTATCTAATTTAAAGATATTTCACTCATTTTTTTAATAATTCAATGAGTTTTCCTCTTGTATAAGTAGAACATCTATTTTTCCTTAGTAGGACCCATAATTTTTCCTGTGTGTACTAGTGAAAAGATTGGTGTATGTCCTAACTAAACTGTTTATCATTCCTCTCCAGGATAAAAAACTATTTCTAATTTAAAAGAAATATCAACTAGTTGTTTTATAAGTGAAATGAATGCTGAAGTTACTCAGGGTAAACACATAATTGCATTACTTTATGATTTTGCCCATTACCATAAAAAGATATGTCAGGAATATCAATTACAATGTTTATCAAGCACTTTCTGGATACTTTGAAAAATTCCATCAAGTGCAAGTTCTTGATTTTTTAATAACAGACACTATCTCGGTATATTTATGTGATGTCAGGAAATCCAACCATTTAGGATTAAGACAACATTTGGTTTGTATTTTTCTTAAACATCAAAGATAAAAAGATGTAACACTATTAAAACTGACAGTTTTTCAGTCGACATTGATTAAATTAAACTTAGTTTGGAGAATGGGAAATGAAAAAACTAGACAAGAGCTAATAAAAAAAAGTCTTAATTAACAACATTACAGTTGTGACATGTGGGCAAAAGCCAGATTAAGCAGATGCTATCATCAATTCATTTGTTGTTGTGTTTGCAATGTGGCAACTGGCTCCAGAGACAGAATATATTCCGGAAGTAGTGTGTCCTGGGATGCCGTTTTTGTTTACTCCACAAATGATCATCAGTCATAATGATGCAGTGATATTGGTACTCACATCAGGAGCTGTCAAAGCAGAAATTGAGAGAGACCAAAGCATTAGCACAGGTTACTCCTTTAAAAAAAAAAAAAAATCACAAATATTAAAAAAAATAATAATAATCACAAATATTACTTAAATGTTTTTCTTCAAATTTCCTGGATTTTCCCAAAAGGAAAATGAACTCCCTCCCCCAAAAATCTACAAGCATTTTAACATATCTGGAAACTTATTTATGGCATACCTTAGGTAGCTCAAGAGACCAAAATTCCATCAAGTGAAGAGATAAGCATGCATTACATGACTTCTTTATTTAATTACAAAATACAAAAGTGCATTAGCAGAATGGCCTGTTGGCCTGAAGAGAGGATGCTGGCCTGCCATGTGGTGGGCCTGCAGTTTTCTCTCCTGCTCTGGCTTGCCAAACTGGCAGGAGCTTGGAGAACAGTCATTGTGCACTTGGTCAACCTCGAGAAGGAAACGTATAATCATGCTGAACTCTGAGCCCTTCATTGTCTTCACATTAGGGAAGGATAAGTAAGAAATTCCCTCAAAATATGGGTATATCAAAACCTCTTTGTAAATGTTTTGTTTACATGACTTTGAATCAAATACCTGCAGGGAGAAAAAAGGATGAAATTATAATGTTGTTGTTGTTAAGTGCCGTCGAGTCATTTCTGACTCATAGCAACCCCATGCACAGCAGAACGAAACACTGCCTGATCCCGCGCCAGCCCCACAATCCCTGCTATACTTGAGCCCATCATCGCAGCCACCGTATCAATCCATCTCGTTGAAGGCCTCCCCCTCTTTCATCGACCCTTCACCCTACCAAGCATGACATCCTTCTCCAGGGAATGGTCCCTTCCTACAACATGACCAAAATAGGTGAGACGAAGTCTGGCCATTCTTGCTTCCAAGGAGCATTCTGGCTGCACTTCCTCCAGGACAGATCTGATAAACCTGTCATTTAGTTTAGGCTCTGTGACCAGCTGCATGATAGGGAAAAAGTCATTTTCAATCACTTTAAATGCCTGCTTTCCCCATTTGTAATTGTGATAGCTGCCCTGACCTGGCCATAGGAAATTTGTATACATCAAGTGAGTTTATGTATGTGAACAACACCATGTAAATTGTAAAGCAGAAGTCCTTATTCCAGTATCCTTTGCTGGGTTTATTTGTAGAATTGTGTGTGAAGGTTCTGACATATATTCTTCTGGAGAACTTACATTTACTTCTCTTTGGTTTTTGAACCAAAAAAAGAGATTTAAGAAAGAGCTACTTGCATAAAACACAAACTATACATTAGTTATTTTCTTTGTTCCATTAAATGATTCCATTTTAGTTATTTTTCACACATTGTTATTTTGGAGATTTATGGCAATTTTAATGATCAGTCCTTGAATTTATATCCCAGTTTACACATATACATCCCTCTCTTATTCAAGGAGGAGACAAAACAGTGCTCATGATGGGAGATTATCATACTTCTCAGGTTGAGGAATGTTTTAATGTAATTTAAGAAGTCTGTAATACCAAACATCAGGAGGGAGAAATGCTTGGGAGTAAGAAGTGCATTCTATCTTCTGTTACCTTCTCCAAGATGAGCCTTTCACAGGGAAAGGGAAAGAGAGGGCCTCATGGGCCGGATTTCTTTCCGGCTTTCTTTTACCAGTTAGCCCAATCCTGTTTAATTGATACAAATTGTTCATATGATAACACATTACCTGTTTATTAGAAACTTTCAGATAATACAGACTTGTGAAGAGTGGAAATTCTTCATTACCTGAGCCCCAACTCTGTTAGTGGTGGTGGCTGTTAGTTGACTCCAAGTCATTCTGACTCATGGTAACCCATGTATTAAAGATCAAAACTGCTCCATAGGGTTTTCTTGGCTGTAATTTTAGCAAAAGTAGATCTCCAGGCCTTTTCTCCCATGGTACTGCTGGGTGGATTCAAACCACCAACCTTTGGTTCAGAAAATGAGTACAATGGTTTGTACCATTTGTACCATGGTAATAATTATGAAATGCAAAGAAATATGTCATTATCTAAAATATAGCATAGGCACTTTAGATATTATTTGTTCAACTTGTATTTATGCCTGGCCCTCAAGTAGACTCTGGGATAGAAAAAGTGAACAGGATGGGTTCAACTTTCACCATCATGATGTCAGAGGTGGTCGTTGCTATCAAGTCGACCCCCAACCCATGACAATCCCATGTTACACAGTTGAACAACCTCATAGTGTTTTCTTGCTGTAATCTTTATGGAAGAAGTTCCCTAGGCCTTCTATGGAACCACTGGTTGAGTTCCAACTGCCTACCTTTAGATTAACAGTCAATGGTGAATGACTTATACCACCCAGGTTCCTTAACAATCAAGTAGGGGCTTAAGAAAGCAAACAGGCAGTGACCAATGCTGTGTGCTAAGTGTGCATCAGGCAAAGAATACTGTGGAAAATTACAGGGGAAACATCCGAGTAAGGGAAGTAAATCTAAGCTGAAATTAGAGAGCAGGAGAGAGCTGGCCAAGCTGGTGGTGGTAGAGATGCTCATGTTTTATTATACTAAATGCATGTAAGTCACTTACCACTATAATCAGTTTTAACAAATCTTGTTTCAGATTATTTCTGTAAACATATTCTCTGCAATTAAATCATTGACTGGTATGATGGTTGTTTTATAAAATTCTTTCTACTTACAGAGAATCCAAATTCTATTCACCTTTAGTGGCATGAACTACAATACCAACTTACCTACCCTGATCATTCAAACCCACATCCATTGTTATCATGTAAAACAGAATTGAATTGGATATGGTCATAGAATTATTGCTTCATGTGTATAAGTTTTATCCTTCTCAAATAGATTTACAGCATATTAGAACCAGGGAACATGTATTCTTTTGCACCCTCTAGCCCAATATTCGAGGAGGCCTGGTGACTCTTAACTACTAACTGAAATGGTGGTGGTTTGAACCCATTAGCCACTCTGTGGAAGAAAGACTTGGTAATCTGCTCCCATAAAGATTAAAAAGCTGAGAAAACCAGATGGGACTGTTCTACTCTGTCATATAGGGTTGCTATGAGTCTGAGTCAATTTTGCAGCGTACAACAGCACAGTATTCAATGAGCCCTGGTGGTACAAGGGTAAAGTTAACTGAAAGCTTGGCAGTTTGAAGTCACCCAATGGGTCCCGGGAAAGAAAGATCTACCAATCTGTTCCTATGAAGATTACAGCCTAGAAAACCCTATGAGTCTAAAACAATTCAACAACAGCACCGTATTCTGTGATCCACAGGGTTTTGCACAACATTTTCAGTATTTTAACTCAACCCACAGGAAAAAAAGATATATATTGTAAACATAAAATATGATCCAGTATGTACCTAGGTAATGCTTTCTATTTTATCCAATTCTATTTCATTTTATAAAACAAATGTTAGTTGTGACCCACTGAATTGATTTTATGACCCTAAATTGATTTACTTATGGGTCTCAACCTACAATTTAAAAAATACTTCTCTAGCATTTATAGTACAGTGTTGGGAACAGATTTAGGGGTCAATTAAAAAATAAACCCACTTGCTAATTGATATGTTTAATCAGAATGTGACTTTCAGCCACTTATGTGGGAAGGCTTTTGAACTCATGATTTTCATTACCTGTTATATAAGGAAGATGGGAAAATTAAAGGGGGAAGGGTTGTTCTAACCATAATTGTGATTTTTAAAGGTCTAGGATGAAATGCTTTTTATCCCATGGAATGCAAAGCAAGGAGCAGAATGAGGAAGTGAGACAGGTATCTTGTTATACTGAGTCAGATCTTCACAGCAGCACTCTTTTGTACTGCTTGAAGTATTTTGATTGAGCACAAAGTCAAATGTTGATGATTTGACCATTATCTATCATTCTGAATTCTGCACATTTGCTCCATTTTATTCTAAGAGTTTATGATTGCAATATTTGGGGCTAGAGAAACACAAAGAGCAAGTGATGAATTCTGTAGGGGGTGATGATGGGAGTGCAGGGAGAAGAACAAGACTGGTGAGTGATTAGGGAAGGCTTCACAGACTGTGGAAGTAAGGAAGGAGCTTTCAGGAATAATTCATATGTTGTGGATGACAGGATGGAATCAGGCATTACAAAGAGACCAGCTTTAACAAAGTCATACTACAGAGTAGTGGCAGGAAGATAAGATGTGACTGACAGGACTGGGGTCAAAAAAGAAAAGAATCAAAAGAATTAATTGGTGAATGGTGATGCCAAAATAGGGAACCTGGAAAGAGGAGGACTCAAAAGGCTTGGGGAAGAAGATAATACATTTGACTTTAGACATGTCAAGGTCAGGGTCCATTTAAAGTAAAACATTTTAAGAAGAAAAAGTGACAGAATCAATGGGAAATGGAACATAATAAACATTAGATCCTGTTAAAAATTGTGCTTCTGTAGATTATTTTTCATACTGTTTTGTGAAATTACTGCAAATAATAAAACTAATTCAAGTTGGCTGGAATAGGACTATTGTCACTGGTATTAAAAACTGGCTCCAGGAATATAAATATCAGTAATGATAAATGGCAATTGTAGAGGTAGGGAGATGTTGAAAGGTATGGTTGATGCAAAGGTTAGCCTTGTTTAGCAATATTATTAATGAGCTAGAAGACAAATTTAGCAAATGGCACATAAGAAATATTAAAAGAATAACAAATGGATGAGGATAAATTTAAATTATATTTAGAAGATGAATATATATGTGGATAATTACTAATTTTAAATAATAATAATAAAAGACCTGGCTATCTGTTCTGAAAATCAGCCAATGAAAACCTTATGGATCCCTAAGGTCTGAACCTACTGAGCCTGGGTTCTGTGAATCAGGGGTTGACTTTGACAGCTGACAAAGATATCAAGGAAAAACAAACAAGGATAAAAAAAAAAAAGGCAAAGGGTGTCAATAAGCATCAAATTAAATTTATTTTACTACAAGACATAACAAGATCAAGATTAATACATTACAATCAGGTGAGTTTTTTAAATCTGTCATGGAAGAAGTATAACCAGAATGCTCCTCAGAAACGAGGAGGATAAGTCTTTGCCTTATGTACTTGGTGGCACGTGTTACCAGGAGGGAGCAGTCCCTGGAGAAGGACATCAAGCTTGGTAAACTACAAGGTCAGTGGAAAAGAGGAAAACCCTCAACAACACAGACTGGCACAGTAGTTACAGCAATAGGCTGAAACATTATGACTGTGAGCATGGCCCAGGACTGAGCAACATTTCGTTCTCTTACACATAGAGTCACTATAAATTGGAATTGACTCAAAGGTACCTAACAACAATAATTTTTTCCAAAACAGTGCAGTAATAGTGTTCTCCCAAATCCCTGAGGAGAATTGCAGTCTGCCTAATGTAGAACATTAATAATACTTTGTGAGGGGGTATAGAGTAACAAGTGACAAAACCATGACAGCCAGACTGATTAGTAGTTTTCCATTTATAAAATGGTAGCTTTTATACAAGTTTGTTTTCATCATAATCGTGCTACCCTGAAATGAAAATAAAATACAATTGAGTGAATATTGGAAACTATAGCTCTTACTTTTCTTCTTGCATGTTAGGCAGCATGTATACATCCACTGGAATGTTGCCAAAACTGTGGGTTATTTGTTGTCCATAAACACTTACCAGGGAAAGTATCTCTATAAGTACTTTAAAGAAATCTGTTTCATTTAACATTAGTCTTGGGGTAGAAGCTAAATGGATAGCCCTTCTCATCTTTGCTCTATTTTTCTTTTTATGAATATTTTTTCTAACTAAGCAGTAACATTTATTATTAAAAGATGATAAAATACACAAAAGCACAAATAAGTTATTTAAATTATTCATCATATATTACTTAGTATAACCACCCAGAGTTAACCTTTTTAGTTCGTTCTCCCAGTCTATTTTCTGTGTCCGTAAAAACAAAATGAAACTGGGAACACATTTCAAATATTGTTTTGTAAACTCCATTTTTTTTTTTTTTTTTACTAACAAGTGAAGAAAAATTTTCATGCTTTTAAATTGTTTCCTAGAGCATGATTTTAATGACTATAGTGTTTGATCACATGAATGCGCCATATTTTATTTAATAGCATTTTGTTTTGAATATGAGTTGCTTATAATTTTTAGCTGTTATAAATAAGTGACATAGATTCTTGCACATAAACCTTTGTTCATCTAATTTATTATAATCTAAAGGATATAATATAATTTCTAGTGGCCGAACCGCTGATTCAAAGAGTATTAATGCTTTTTATGGCATTTAATGCGTATTGCCAATATTCCTACCTGTGCATGAAGTGCCTGTTTATTTCCCGCTTGCCTGGATGGCTTCAAAGGGAGGATATCATTATTCATAAACACCTTGATAACAATGTCTTACATTTGTTTAGTGTTCACCTTTTCAAAATATTTTTAAATTTGATTTTAACAAACATTTGGGCTAAGTATGTCATACATCATAGCTAGTCACCACAAGCTAGTTAATATTTATATGTGAAAGCACGATATTTAAATAAAAGAAAATTCTCTGTTTAACATCTCTAAGAATAATCTGTGCATCTGAGCTAGAACCCAGCAGTCAAAGGATTGCAAAGATGAACTAAAAGCAATACCCAGGAGTATCAAACTGTAGTAGAGAAATCAAGGGTCCAGCCTATGAAGTGGATCCATCAACATACACCTGGCAAAAGTCATGGTGATGCAAGGGTGTATAACCCAGATTTGTCGTTGTTGTTGTTATGTGCCGTCAAGTCGGGGGTGGTTTTGAACCACCAACCTTCTGGTTAGCAGTCAAGTGCCTTAGCCACTATGCTACCAGAGCTCCCATAACTCAGATAGTTAAGCAGAAATCAGAATATATAGGGCTTGGGGGTACAGAAAGCATAAAACAAGATGGCAAAAGTGAATTGTATGTTTCAGAACCAGATCCCAAAGGAAACAAGAATAAAGGAGTTCTGGAGTTGGAACATGTGGGCTTGAATCCTTATTCTGTAATTGTCTCTTTAACTTATTAAGGGGAGCTTTGGTGGTGTAGGCCTAAGGGACTTGACTGCTAACCAGAAGGTTGGTGGTTCAAACCTACCAGCCACTCCTCGGAAGGAAGATTGGGCGATCTACTTCTGAAGTGATACCGCCTTGGAAACCCAAGGAGCGGTCGCTATGAGTCAGAGATGACTCAATGACACATAACAACAACAACAACAACAACTTATTAAGAGACCTTGAATTTCTGTAAGCCTGATCTTTCTAATGGTCTTTTTGCTTGGCTCATGTGCATGTGAGAATTGGACAATGAGTAAGGAAGACTGCAGATTAATTGATGGATTTGAATTGGGCTTTTGGTGAAGAATATTGGATGTGCTATGTACTGCTAGAAGAAGGAACAAATCTGTCTTGTAGGAAGTACATCTGTAATGCTACTTGAAAACAAGAAGGCGAGACTTCATCTCTTATATTTTTATCATGTTGTTAGAAGGCACCAATCCTTGGAGAAGGATTCTGTGCTTGATAAGTAGAGGGTCAGCAAAAAAGGGGAAGACATTTAATGAGATGGATTGACACAGTAATTTCAATGATGGGCTTATGTATGGCAATGATTGTGAGGATAGGCCAGGACCTGGCAGTGTTTCATTCTATTGTACAAAGGGTCACTATGAGTCAGAACCAAATTGACAGCACCTAACAACAACAATCTTTCCAGTGTATAAAATGGAAACCATCATCATGGTCATCATATAAGCCCCAAATATTGCTGTGAGGATTAAATGAGAAAATATTTTTGACTATACTTTGTACATTTTAAATCCATACTGAAAGGGTACTGCTTATTAGGCTGAAGGAAATGCCATAACGTGATGAGCAGGTAAAAATCTGGGATGTCAGAGGGAAGTGAGGAGGCACACAGGATCTTAAGGGCTTCCGAAGGGCACAAAGGAGTCCATATGTTAGTTTTTATATTTTTCTTTTCATAAAACACTTATAAAATTTATTATTTTGTGATTACAGAGGTACTACATGTCTACTATATAGCATTTAGAAAATACAGAAGAGCACCAAGAGATAAAAAACACTTTCACTTTCACTACCCAGAATTAACTGTACTAAATACTTGCAATTCTGTCATTTTCAAGTATTGTGACATTGGGTAAATTAGTCTCATTTTCCTCATATGTATAAGTGGAATAATAATAATTATGGCAAACATTTATTGTACACTTCATTGCTGGTCCTACAAGCAGCGTTTTATGTAGATTAATTTATTTAATACTTATATCAGCCCTATGATGTAGATCACATTATAAATTATTATATTATAAATTATTAACCTCATTTTATAGATGAGGAAGCCAAAGCTTAGAAGGGTTAAGTCACGTATCCAGAGTTATGCAACTATTAGGATCGTTAGTAAATAAAGCAGGAGTGTAATTTTTGACAACGTGACAATCATATACAACTAAGATGGACAGGGCAGTCTGGAAATACACAATGATGATTTAGTGAACATGGCTAAGAAAGGTTTTGGGAAGTGTACAGGAAGTAGAATTAGGAAAATGTGGTCTGTAAATGCCACAGTCTTTCTTGATAATGTAAATTGTGGTTGGCAAATACATAGCATGTGTGCAGAATACCCTTTGTACCCTGTGGTAAAAATCTCTTGTAGAAAGCACGTAGTTTACCAGGGACTTGCAGTCCCAGCAGGGGGCCTTGTGGCACCAATGGTGTTAAGTGCTCAGCTGCTAACTGAAAAGAAGATAATGTGGCAGTCTGCTTCTGTAAAGATTATGGGATTGGAAACCCTATGGGGCAGTTCTACTCTGTCCTACAGGATAGTAATGAGTCAGAATCAACTCGACGATATGGGCAGTCCCACAATCCTCCTCAACACAGAAAGACAAGGAGTCACTCTCAAAGGAGCAGAAATGGAGCATGAGATTAAACTTGTTTGTCTTTCTGATGAAAATATAAATTATAACATTGGGCTCAAACAGCAATGATTGTGAGGATGGAACAGGATTGGATGGTGTTTCACCCAGCATTGGGTTGGAATCTACTCAATGGCACTTATTAAAAACAATGACAATTATGACAACATCAAGGACAGGGACTAAAGAACTTTTTCTGTAAGGGGTAAGATAGTTGGTATTAATGGTACTCCACTCAGGACACTTCTACTTCCTGGAAAACTGTCTGTCACATGAATCAACTCTTTTTTTCAAGCTGATCTGTTCTCTGGTGTTTCTTATAGTTACTTTCTCATCTTTTTCTGTCATGTAGATGGCACCATTCTATAGCTGACTATATCACAGGTGTTTTCTTATTCCTTCAATTATTTCTATGTGATTCTGGGGACTGGAGGAGTTGAGTGCAATTTAACACCATCACTAAATCTATCATACTTCCCTGGAATCTGAGGGGTATTTTTTGTTTCGTTTTATTTTAAATTTAAGACTGGGTGTACGTAACAGTCTTCCCAGGAGCTCTAGTAGCATAGTGCCTAAGGCACTTGACTGCTAACCAGAAGAAGGCTGGTGGTTCAAACCCACCAGCCACTCCTTGGAAGGAAGGTTGGGCAATCTACTTCCCTAATGAGTTGGGTCCGACTTGATGGCACATAACAACAACAACAACATACTAGTAACAGTTTGTCCAGGTCTTCCATATATTCTTTTTTTCATAATTTGCCTCCAGCTCCTGTGTGAGAAAAACCACTCAAGTGCCAGTGAGTGGTTAAATTAGATCCAGGCTAATTTGGTAAAAGCACAGTAATAGGAGTTGAGACCTAGTTTCTAACCTTAGGTCTGTCACCAATTAATTGTATGGCCAGCAGAAAAGTCACAGTCTCTTTAGGCCAGTTTTCACAGCTTCATATTAACAGGGTTGCTCTAGATTGGTGGTTTACAAACCAAGATACCATGGGATATGAGCCTTTTGCCTATGTGACTGGTATTTTAGACTTTGAAATGGGATTATAGTGTGACTTTTCCCAGTTCTCAAAAAAATAAGTAATATATGGAATAGATCATTTTTTTTCTCAAAATTCTTTATCCATACATTTTTCTTAAATTTTTGGTTTTGTTTTGTGGCTAACTGGTCTAAAAAAAAAAAAAATAACCTCACTGCTGTCAAGTCGGATCCGACTCATAGTGACTCCTCCTTGGGTTTCCAAGGCAATCTCACTATGGGAGTAGATTGCCCAATCTTCCTTCCAAGAATTGGTCTGGAAGGGGCGGGGGGACAAGTAGTAAATAATTCTCATTCAAAATAATTGGCAACCATGATTTTTTCAGATTTGAGAATATGTGCACTCATGGTAGAGATTTTATATGGTACACATGTAGTCATATTATCTTCAAGCAAAACTAGTTTCAGTTAAACTGTATTAAAAATATATCAGTATTTTACAGTATTCTGAAAACAATACCATGACTTCCAGGTGCTTCCCATCTGAGCAGATTTGAGAACCAATAGGCATGTGGGCTTATGGTTGGACTTCATATGGCATATATATATATATAGCTATATTTCCTCCCAGAAAAAAAATTGTTCTCAATTCATATGAAATTAAATATATCAGCATTTTGTGATATATTGCAGAGAATACCATGAATTTCCAGGTGCTTTCCATCTGAACAAGTATGAGGATGATGAGCTATTCTGAATGTTTCTCCCAGTTCTTTTTGAAATCACCCTTTATGAAATTCCTCATAAATTGTTTCTTCTGTCTACCCTCCTTGCCATTTTTTCACCAAACTTCAGCTCCTTCACTATCCTGCCGTTACCTCTTGTCTACACACCTCACCCAGGACATTGTTTTGCAATGGGCGTAACACGAATGGGAAGAATCTGTTCTTTTCCAGAAACTTAGTGCAGGTTACACCATTTGGCCATTTAGCCTTGAAGTTAGTTTTGCAGTTTGATTGAAGACTTTAACAATGTGTGAGTCTAGCTTTCAGGCATAGATGCTGAGAGTTTGAGTTTTATAAGATTTTTTTTTCTTGTGGTCTAAGTGGGGAGACCATAGTAGATAAGATTAGATATCCTCAGGGCCCCTTCTGGGATTATCTTTGCCCTGTGAACTTTGACAGTTCTTGGACACAACTTTGCTATGCTGGTCTTGCACCTTATCAGGTTAGCAAAATGAAAACAATATTTCTCAGAATCACCTTGCCTGTTTGGTACCAAGTTAGGGTTGGCAACAAGAGAAATTTTCACAGTATTTAGAAAGTAGAAGTGAAGTAGCAACCATTACACTCTGAAGGCTGGTGCCAAGCACCAGGAGCTACACTAGCTTGTGCATATGGTTGCTGATCTGCTATCCTCTTGGGATGAAGTTTGTCCTCTCTCCCTTGCATCACAATCCATTGTTTTCTCTTGACTGCTGACCCTGTTGACTGCAGGGAAACACAGAGGCAACTTCCTTTCATAGATGCACCAGCTCTAATCCCTATAATAAATCACTCAGAGTGATTCTGCTTCCCTGATGGAACTCTAAACAATACTACTCTTTGGTTTTCAATTTTGTTTCACCATAAGGAAGTATGGAATGAAGGAAGAAGCACATACCTTTTCTCTCCCCAGAGCAGGGTGGCAGGGCTATGCAGTGATCCTGCTTCTCTGCAGAATGCTGCAGAACATAGACCACCACTCTTTAAAGGAGGTATGGACTGCATGAAATGGATAAAAAGAGGAAAATAAGACATATCCACAAGTAAAGTCATCTTCATTTCTGGCTTCACATTTTGGGCTCGCATTCACTCATTTTCAAAATGCTCTTTCAGTTTGATTTTGTGATTCTTCTGGTGCCTTAAATTTTAGAAATCAAAGATCGATGATATTCTAGGTAAGTCAAAGATTATTGGACCAATTCATTTGATCCTAAATGTTACTTTTCTTGTACTATGAGGAAGGAGCTAAAGTTTTGATGTAAAGCTCACAGGGGTCATTTTTCTAATCAAGTACACAATCACAGAAAACAAGACTGTCTCCTCAAACCTTTATCACCATTCCTAAAATAGGTAGGGGCTGTGACTCTCCACCCAGGAATGGGAGACCAAATATCAGATGTGTCTTTACTTTCGAACAATGTCTAGAGCCCAGAGTTACTTTTCCTTTAGCTCTAGGCTGGTGCTTATTTGTTACTCTGACACCTGTAACAGTCAGATCTGAACTTGATGCCCTCTTTGTGCGAAGAGTGTTTCCCAAAGTATAATCACCTGTATATCTACTTTTATACCCCTGTGCTTAATAACTTTTACCTAAACTTGTGTGTATTTTCTGTATTTCATCAAATCTAAGGTACTATAAATAGGAAGACACTCTATCGGGCAATCTACTTCTGTAGTGATACCGCCTCGGAAACCCAAGGAGGGGCCACTATGCGTTGGATCCAACTCGACAGTAGTGTATTTGGTTTTTTTGGCCTTATTATTTTTCACATAATGAACGTACTTGTTTAAACTTCCTCTCACCCATGGATGAATTTCCTAAGTATTTGCTACCCAACTTAAAGAGGAAAATTTATGGTTCTGCTTCCATGTTACCATTGTTAGGTGCCGTCCAATTGGTTTTGACTCATAGCTACCCTATGTACAACAGAATGAAACACTGCCAGGTCCTGCACCATGATAATCACTGCCATGCTTGATCCCACTGTTAAAACCACCTGTGTCAATCCATCTCATTGAGAGTCTTCCTCTTTTTTTCCTGGCCCTCTACTTACCAAACACGATATTCTTCCCCAGGGGACTGGTCTATTTTGACATGACCAAACTATCAGAGATGAAGTGTGGCCATTCTTGCTTTCAAGGAGCATTCCTGCTGTACTTCTCCAGACAGATTTGTTTGTTCTTCTGGCAATCCATGGTATATTCAATATTCTTTACCAACCCACAATTTAAAGGCATCGATTCTTCTTCAGTCTTCCTTATGCAAATTCTAGCACTCACATGTGTATGAGGCAACTGAAAATACCATGGCTTGGGTTAGATACACTGTAGTCTTCAAAGTGACATCTTAGCTTATTAAACACTTTAAAGAGGGTTTTTTTTTTTTTGCAGTATATTTGCCCAATGCAATACACAGTTTCATTTCTTGACTGCTGCTTCCATGGATGTTGATTGTGGATCAAAGTAAAATGAATTTCTGACAACTTCACTCATTTCTCTATTTACCATGATGTTGCTTATTGGTCCAATTGTGAGGATTTTTTGTTCTCTTTATGTTGAAGTAATCCATACTGAAAACTGTAGTGTTTGATCTTTATCAGTAAGTGCTTCATGTCTTCTTAACTTTCAGCAAACAAGGTTGCATCATCTGCATATTACAGATGTGTTCATGGGTCTTGCTCCAATCCTGATGCTTTCATCTTCTTCATATAATCCAGTGTCTCAGATTATTCACTTAGCATACAGACTGAATAGATACGGTGAAAGGATATAACCCTGATGCACACCTTTCCTGATTTTAAACCATTCAATATCCCCTTGTTCTGTTAGAATCACTGCCTCTTGGTCTATGTACAGATTACTCATGAGCACAATGAAATGTTCTGGAATTCCCATTCTTCACAATGTTATCTGTAGTTTGTTTTGATCCACACATTCAAATGTGTTTGCATAGTCAAAAAACATAGGTCAAAATATTACTGGTATTCTTTGCTTTCATTCAAGGTCCATCTGACATCAGCATATTATCCCACATTCCACTCCTTCTTTTGAATCCACCTTGAATGTCTGGTAGTTCCCCGTCCATGTTCTGCTGCAATTGGTTTTTTGTTTTTGTTTTTTTAATTATCTTCAGCAAAATTTTACTTGCATGTTACATTAGTGATTTTTTTTTTATAATTTCTGCATTATGTTGATCACCTTTCTTTGGAATGGGCATACATATGGGTCTCTTTCAGTCAATTGGTCAAGTATCTGTCTTCCAAATTTCTTGGCAAAAACAAATGAGCACCTCCAGCACTACATCCATTTCTTAAAACATCTCAAAAGGTATTCTATCAATCCTTGGAGCTTTGTTTTTCACCAATTCCTTCAGTGCAACTTGGATTTCTTCCTTCAAAACTGTCAGTTCTTGATCATAGGCTACCTCTTGAAATGGTTGAACACAGACCAACTCTTTTTTGTCACTCTGTGTATTCTTTTCATCTTTAATATTCCAATTGTTCAGTATTTTGCCTGTAGAATGCTTCAATATTGCAGTTCAAGGCTTGAATTGTTTCTTCAGTTCTTTCAGCTTGAGAAATGCTGAGCATGTTCTTCCTCCTTTGTTATTCAACTCCAGTCTTGGCACATTTCATTATAATGCTTTGATTTGTCCCCTATAGCTGCCCTTTGAAATCTTCTGTTCAGTTCTTTTATTTCATCATTTCTTCATTCATTTCAGCTACTCTACATTTAAGAGCAAGTTTCAGAGTCTCTTTTGACATCCATTTTGGGCTTCTCTTTCTCTCCTGTCTTTTAAATGACCTTCTGCTTTCTCCAAATGTAATGTCCTTGATGTCATCCACAATTCATCTGATCTTTGATCAATAGTGTTCAGTGCATCCAATCAATTCTTAAGATGATGTCTAAATTCAGGTAGGATGTACTCAAGGTCATATTTAGCTCACGTGGACTTGTTTTAATTTTCTTCAGCTTCAATTTGAACTTGCATATGAGTAATTGCTAGTCTGTTCCACAGTCCAACCCTGGCCATGCTCTCACTGATGATACTGAGCTTCTCCATTGTCTCTTTGCACAGACGTAGTCGATTTTATTCCTGTGTGTTCCATCCGGTGAGGTCCATGTGTATAGTCACCATTTATGTTGTTTAAAAAAGTTACTTGCAAAGAATAAGTTGTTCATCTTGTAATGTTCTATGATCTCCAGCATCATTTCTTTATTTTTTAAACTTTTTAATTGTGATTTATGCAAAATTTTACAAAGTAGATTCATTTTATGTTCAATAGTTCATATACACATTTTTTTTTTTTTTTTTTATGATACCGGTTATATTCCCCACAGTGTAATATCTCACCCCCCCGCTTCTTCCCTGTGGTTACCCTTTCCCTGTGTCTTTCTTGCCTATGTATTCCTGGCTCCCTACATTTCTCCTTGTGCAGATGCTTCCCTTCTGTGTTCCCATGGTTGATTGTTCTAAGATGTGCATCTCCTTGGTGCAGGTGTTCAGCTCACACGCCTGTCTATTGTTTGGCTGAGAATTAAGCCATGAGAGTGAGAACAATTCCAGTCTGAAGGGTGACTCAGGACCATAGTCTCAGAGGTATCACCATCTCTATCAGACCAGTAAGCCTGATCTTTTTTATAATTTTGAGTTTTGTTCCACATTTTTCTCCCACTCTATGTAGGATCTCCAATTTTGATCCATTTCTGAGTGATTGGCCTTGGTACTCAGGCATCATCTGGTTCTTCTGGTCTCTGGGTCATATAGGTTGAGGTTCTTATGGTACATTAGTCCTTTGGACTAACTGTTTCCATGCCTCCTGATTTTCTTCACTTTTCTTTGCTCCAGACAAGGAGAGATCAGTAGCTGCTACTCATACATCCACTTGTAAGCTTTTTAAAAAAATTGTGATTTGGTTGAAAATTACAGAACAATTCCATTTTCCACACAACAGTTCAGGCACATTTTGTTTCATGACATTGATTGCAATCCCTATAATGTAACAGCTATCTGCCCACTTCCTTCTGTGGTTACCTTTTTCCTGTATCCTTCTTTCCTATGCATTCCTGCCCTCTCAACTATCTTCCTGCACAAATGCTGCCTTTCTGATCTCCCGTGGTTGATTGTTCTAAGGAGTGTACCTACCTAGTTTAAATGTTTATCTTATACATCTCTCTATTGTTTGGCTGGAAGCCATAGGAATGAGTTCAATTCCAGGCCAGAAGGGTGACTAGGGGCTATATTCTCAGGGGTTTTACCTGTCTCCATCAGACCAATGAGCCTGGTCTTTTTCACATTTTTGAGTTTTGTTCCACATTTCTCTCCCACTCTATCCGGTATCTCCTACACTGATCCCTTTCTGAGTGGTTGACACTGATAACCAGGCCCAACTAGTTCTGATCTCAGGGTCATGTAGGCTGAGGTTCACATGGTCCACAAGTGCCTTGGGTTAATTATTTCCATGCATCTTTGGTTTTCTTTATTCTTCTTTGCTTGCAAGCTTTTAAAACCCCAGTCACTACTCACCAAAGTGAGATGTAGAACAATATTTTTGTATACCATGTGGTGCCAATTTAGCTTGATATCCCCCAAGACCATTGTCCTCAGCCCACAGGCCCAGCAACCTACTCCTTCAAGGTACTTATTTGTGGCTAAGAAGTTATCCTAACTTTGCCTCCTATTATGTTTAAACCGCATATGTACATTTTTATAGTACATAAAAATAGGGATATTGTCTGACAAACCTCTGTCTGATCATGGGTATATTCCCATTTGCCTATCCATACCTGTCTGTGTGCCCTCTCATAGATTAGTGTTTGCTGTTACTGATAATGCAGTATTGTGTCTCCAATATTATTTGCCTTTATTGTCAGTATCTCTTGTGCACCTCTCACATCTTCCTTTTCCTTAGTGATACTGTGCTAGTCACCTGGTTTTGTTATATTACTTCTCCTTTCACTGTATCACAACTGTGTCCTAATTATCCATCTATTTTCCCTCCCGCCCATGCCTCAAAACCAACAAAGAAAATTTCCTTCCCTGTGTAAACCTTTCCTTGAATTTTTACAATAATGGACTCACACAATATTTGCCCTTCTGTAATTGACTTATTTCACTCAGCATAATGTCCTCCAAGTTCATCCATATTATGAGGTGATTCACTGATTCTCCTTTATTCTTTAATGCTCCATAGTATTCCATTGTGTGTATGTACCATAGTTTGGTTAACCATTAATCTTTTGATGGGCACGTATGTTGTTTCCATCTCTTTGCTGTTGTAAATAGTGCTGTGATGAACATGAGCACACCGTATCACTACCTGTGTCCCAGATCTCACCTCTTTTTTTTTTTTTTTTTTTAATTTTTATTGTGATTTGGGTGATGATCTCACCTCTTTAGGATAGATTACTAGTAATAGGATTGCTGGATCAAATGATATTTCTACTTCCAACTTTTTAAGAAAGAACCATACCGTTTTCCACAGGGGTTGTAACATTTTACTGCCCCACCAACAGTGTATGAGAATTCCAATCTCTCCACACCCTCATCAGAATTTGTTGTTTTCTGTCTTGTTGAACTTTGCTGTTATTGCTGGAGTGAGTTGATAACTCATTGTTTTGATTTGCATCTCTCTAATGGTCACTAATCTTGAGAATTTCTTCATGTATTTGTTGGCTGCCTGAATTTTTTCTTTGGAGAAGTATCTGTTCCTGCATGTCTTTTGCCCATTTTTTAAATGGATTGTTTGTCTTTTTGATGTTGAGGTGCTAAAGTTTTCTATAAATTTTAGAGGTAAGTCCCTTGTCAGACATGTCATTCCAGCATCATTTCTATCACCATGGACATATTTTTGAGCCAATGCTGCAGCTGCTGCTTTTGTAATTTTCACATTCCAATCATCAATAATTATCAGTACATCTTGATTGCATGTGTGGTCAATTTCAGACTATAAAAGTTAGAAAAATCTTTAATTTCTCCATCTTTGGCTTCAGTGGTTGGTATGTAAATTTGAGTAATAGTTATATTAACTGATTTTCCTTGTAGGTGTATGGATATTATCTTGTCATGAACAGTGTTGTACTTCACGATAGATCTTGAAATGTTCTTTTTAGCAATGAATGTGACACCATTCCTCTTCAACTTCTCATTCTCATCATAGTAGACTACATGCTCGTCCCATTTAAAGTGGCCAGTACCAGTCCATTTCAGCTCACTAATGCCTAGGGTATTGATCTTTATACATTCCATTTCATTTTTTATGACTTCTAATTTTGCTAGATTCATACTATGAAATTCCATGTTATGATTATTAATAGATGTTTTAAGCTGTTTCTTCTCATTTGAGTCATGCCACATCAGCAAAGGAAGGTCTTGAAAGCTTTACTCCATCTACCTCATTAAGGGTGACATACTGCCTAAGGCATTTCACTGTTAACCAGAAAATTGGTGGTTCAAATCCACCAGGCACTCTGAAGAAGGAAGACTGGGCAATCTACTTCCATAAAGACTTTCTGCCTCGGAAACCCTAAGGGGATTCCTATGAGTCAGAATCAACTGGATGGCAGTGATTTTGGTTGTTTTTTTTTTCCTACTTTAAGGAGACAGCCCTTCCCCAGCCATATTTTGAGTTCCTCCTAACCTCAGTGGCACATCTTCTCACACTATATCAGGCACTGTTTCCTTGCTAATCATAAGGTTTTCAGAAGCCAGTTTTCCTAGAAGTGGATCTTGCCATGTCCTTTGCCCTAGTCACAGCAACATACAAGCCACCACAGTTCAAGAATATGACAGACCAGTGGTGGTCTGCCTCCATACCCGATGAATAATGGAGAACTGATTCTTCACCCAGAGAAATCACCTTGCCTTCTGGCAGGCTTATCCAGTGTAAATCTTCAAATTTTCAGCTCAGGGATTCCCAGGCTTGGTTTTAGGTAGAGAGGAATGGACGAGGAGACTGAATGGACTGGGCTAGGGAAAGGGATAGGCACAGGCAAATTACCTTATAGCTGCTTGGTTCTGCTTTGTAGAGTAAGAAGGTGGCCAGAAGCAGCAAACGTTAAAAAAAAAAAAAAAAATTGTGATACATGACTTCAGAAAAAAGAAAATGGGGATGTAAGTTGGGCTCACTGAAATACATTACATGAGAAGGAAACTTTATATAGCCATCAAAACCAGAAAGCCAATATAACTTACCAGAAATAAGAATGGAAAGTAATACAGTAATATACATAATATTATTAAATTCTAGCTAGAGACTGGGAGCGCTGGTGGAGTAGTGCCTAAGGCATTTGACTGCTAACCACAACCACTGCTTGGAAGGAAAGTTGGGCAATCTACTTCCATAGAGATACCACCTCAGAAACCCAAGGAGGGGTCACTATGAGTCAGAACTGACTCGACTGCAGTTCATTGCGTTTGTTGTGTAGCTAGAGACTATGACTATGGAGAGTTCTCCACTGGAGACATGCTCTTTGCCAGTGTTAGAAGGTGTTAAGTCATACTAGCACCAAACTGAGGCTTTCTCCTTAATTGAATCAGAGTGGAAATGTTAACTAATACTGGATCTGGGAACCATCTAAAACCATGTCAGATGCTACCAGATGTTTGGCACACTTTGGAAAACACAGTGTAAATACTGTCCTCGATCTTTTCTTATCTTGTCTGCCAACAAGAACACTAATAAGTGGACCAGGAAAGGCCATACAAAGCAAGGTAGGATGAGTAGATAAACAGAGATAAGTCTGAGTTGGGAAATAGAGTAAATCAGAAGTAGCAGAGCAATCTGTCAATTTGAATTTCCTTACTGAAGCACTGCTGTTAGTTTTCTATTGTTTAATAACAAATTACCACAAACTTTGTAATTTAAAACACACTCATCAATTAATTCATTGTCCTGTAGTTCAGAGGGAACTCTGGTGGCATAGTACTTAAGGCATTTGACTGTTAACCACAAGACTGGCGATTCAAATCCATCAGCCACGCCTCAGAAGGAAGATTGGGCAATCTACTTCCATAGAGATGCCTCCTGGGAAACCCAAAGGGGAGGGGTCATTATGAGTCATAATCTACTCGACAGCAATGAGTTTGGTTTTGGATTTTGTAGTTCAGAAGGCAGATAGGTTCTCTGCTTAAGTCTTAAAATATGTCTGCTGAGCTGAACTCTAAGCTCATTTAGGGTCTTAAAACAGAATTTAGTTCTTTAGGATTCCAGGACTGCAGTCTCCATTTTCATGCTGGCTGGCAGCTAAAGTTTGCCCTCATCTCCTGGAGGCCTCTTTATGTTCCTCGCACATTGCTCCCTCCCTCTTCAAAGCCAGCAGTCGCAAGTGGCATGCTTCTTATGCTTTGAGTTCTTCTTGACTTCCCCTTCTGTCTTCAGTTAGGGGAAACTGAGTTTAAAGGACTTGTGTTATTGGAACACGCCTGCCTGGATAACTTCCCTATGTTACATCTACAAACTCCCTTCACCATAGAACGTACGTTAGTATTTGGCCAATAACCCAGAGCTGGGAATTTTGATTGGCCATCTGTGGTAGTTAAGGTTATGTGTCAACTTGGTGGGGCCTGGTTTAGTGTGGCTGGGCAGCTGGATGTAGTTATTCCCCATGATGAGACTGGTAATGAACTCCACGATGGATCTACTAGAGCAGCTGAGTAGCTAGCTGCCTTAGGGATATGGTCTGCTTTCAGCTTATAAGGAGAAGCATTGAGAAAGGTCTCTGAGCTTTTTGGCATGCTTGGACCCTGAATATAGCCCAGTCTTCATTTAGCAGCCTGCTAATGTTTCTGAACACTTTCCCTTGTTACCCTCCCAAGAGGGACTGGGTCTCCGGGAGCAAGGTAAGCACGGGTGTAGCACAGAGTAGCAGGCCGGAAGAGCAGGAGAAAGGGGTAAAACCCAGGGAGCCAAAGAGAAGAGCAATCAGCCGAAGGGATTAGGTGAGGAGGGGAAACTCAGGGACTCCCAAAGAAGCAGGCCAGAAGAGCAGGAG
>NW_006922022.1:135162-142481 GCF_000298275.1 Orycteropus afer afer | reverse complement strand
GGCACTTAACAACAACAACAACGTTTCCTGCGGATCTTGGGACTGTCTCTAGATTTGAATTAGTAGCCTGACATATTGTTTGGTAATATTGGGACTGTGTCATTTTTATTTGTCAAACTTGGTTTTGTTAGCCTCAGCAGCCAGCAGCTGCCTGAGTGAAGAGATATCTCTAGCTCCAGTGGGCTGGAAACAAGAAGCAGAGCTGAAGCCGAAGGACAAGGAGCTCTCACCCAGCCCCTAGAGCTTGGCACTTTCAACTCAGACTTCTAGCCTCCAAAACTGTAAGAAAATAAAGTTGTTTGTTAAAGCCTGTGGTATTTTTGTTAGAGCAGCAGGAAGTAACCAAAATACCATCTTAAGAATTCTGCCTGCCATAACAGAACTCAGAGATCAAGTATGAATGCGTAGTATTGAAATGAAATCCTTGAGAAGCTTTAGCAGCAAGTCTGGACAGACTTAAAACGGGCTTTAAATTACAGTCTCTCTCATAGTGGATGATGAGCCCAGGTGGTGCAGAGGTTAAGTGCTTGACTGCTAACCAAAAGGTCAGTGGTTTGAACCCACCAACTTCTCCAGAGGAGAAAGATGTGGCAGTCTGCTTTCATAAAGATTACAGCCTTGGAAACCTTGCGGGGTAGATCTACTCCATCCTATAATGTCCCAATAAGTCAAACATCTTGCCTGCAGTAGGTTGGGTTGTTGGACTTATAGTGGCTAATGTTACAGCAAGATTCCAGATAAATCACCAATCATGACAAATATGCAGCCATTAACCTTCTATTTATTTATGTGTACACAAACCACTTCATGTTGTTGTGTTGTTATGTGCCCTCAAGTTGGACCCAACTCATAGCAACCCCTCTTTGGGATTCCGAGGTGGTATCACTACAGAAGTAGATTGCCCAACTTTCCTTCTGAAACCACTTCATAGTAATCCATAAATTAATTTCATTTAGAAATCACAGTTTAAGTAGCATAATTTCTAATGAATAATTTCTAAACTACTACCTTCTGTTTTCTGTAGCTGTGTATTTCTGGAACTCCTAAACACTAATAGGTTTTTTTTTTTTTTGCTTTGTTTTTGCTGTTAAATCTTAAACAGAGTCAATTTTTATAATCAAGTTCATTCTCTCACCCTTTTTAAACTGATTTGTCAGCTGAAAATATTTTTAAATCTGGGAACTACATACACACTTGCAAGCTAGAATCAATGGTTGACTCTCACTTTATTGCTCAGAACTCAACACTGGAGGAACACAGAGAAGTTCAAAGATAAAACATGATTGTGAAGCCAAAATACACTAACTTCATCCTACTGAAAGGAGACAGTTGAATCCCACTGAGATGATGGAGTTCAGGCTACAACAAAAGTTCAGGAGGGCTGCAGCAGCACCTACTTCCCTGTCCGGCAGTGTGAAGTTTCTCTCTGGCATTCCCTGGAGCTGGGAATTTACTACAAACACCACCTTACCGAGCAAGGTTAGCAGCTGAGAAACTGCAGAAACAAGCTGCTTCACAGTGACTCCCAGATAGTATTAGAATGCAAGAAAATCATTAAAATCCTAATTTAGTAGTTTTTCATCTGGCTTATTTGAAGGCACTACAAAATGGTCAGATTTGAGGCACATAAACAGCTGATGTGTTAAATTTGCTTCTTAGCTAAAACCTTCATCAGAGGTCAGGTCAACATGAGGAAAGTAAATTGGAGAATTGAGGCAATACTTGAAAAATTCGAATCTAAAACAGTTTTACTTGTGTTCTGTGGTGGTTTCAACTGAGAACTATTTTTTCTTTTCTACATAAATACTCTAATTCATTCATCATATCTTTTAGCATAGTATTGTATAAAGAATTGTTTCCAAATACATGAGTGATATGGAAAGCATGGAAAAAACTAATTGGAAAACATCCTACGAATACAATGAGGTTATAAATCCTAACTAGTAAAAAAAATTAATTTTTCAATTATATAATTATAACATTATATATTTTTTTTACTGCCTCATATTTGTTGTATGATAAGTAGCTTAAATACGAAATACATACAATTCATAAATGAAATCTAATCATTTGTATTTTGGAAGCTGATCTCATGCCAAACTTCTCTTAATTTTACTTTTTTCTACTCTATTGAACCAATTGTTTACATGGATTCAACCAATGTCACTGTGTTTTTGTTTTTTCCTATTTATTTATTATTTATTTATTTTTGCAGTGTTCCCTCCCCTCCTACCCCTGGTAATCAACAAAGAAAATTTTCTTCCATATAGAAACGTTTCCTTGATGTTTTACAATAATGAACTAATACAATATTTGTCCTTCCAAGTTCATTCATGTTATGTGGTGGTTTGCAGATTCTACCTTATTCTTTAGTGTTGCATAGTATTCCATTGTGTGTATGTACCATAATTTGGTTATCCATTCTTCCGTGGATGGGCACCTAGGTTGTTCCCATCTTTTTACTATTGTAAATAGTGCTACAATGAACATGTGCATATATCTGTTCTTGTCCCTGCTCTCTCACTTCTTTAGGATATATACCTAGTAATGGGATTTCTGAATCAAATGATATTTGTAATTCCAACTTTTTAAGGAATCGCCATACTGCTTTCCACAGTGGTTGTATCATTTGACAGTCCCACCACAAGTGTATGAGAGTCCCAATCTCTCCACATCTTCACCAGCATTTGTTATTTTCTATCTTGTTGAACTTTGCTATTAGCGCTGGGGTCAGATGGTATCTCGTTGTTTTGATTTGCATCTCCCTAATGACTAATGATCATGAATCTTTCTTCATGTGTTTGTTGGATGCCTGAATATCCTGTTTGGTGAAGTATCTATTCATGTCTTCTGCCCATTTTTAATTGGATTGTTTGTCTTTTTGTATTGGAATTTTCTATAAATTTTAGAGATAAGTCCCTTGTCAAGTATGTCATTGCCGAATATTTTTTTCCCCCAGTCTGTATGTTCTCTTTTAACTCTTTTGGAGAAGTCTTTGGAAGCACATAAAAATTGAATTTTAGAAGGTCCTATGAATGTAGTTTATCTTCCACTGTTTGTGCATTTTGAATTATGTTTGACAGTTTGTTTATGCTTTAAATGAGAGCCCCTAAATTTGCCCCTATTTGTTCCTTGAGGAACTTTACAGTTTTAGGTTTCATATGTAAGTCTTTGATCCATCTGGAGTTAGTTCTTGTGTATGGTGTGAGGTACAGATCTTGTTTCATTTTTCTACAAATGGATATCCAGTTTTGCCAGCAACATTTGTTAAACAGATCATTTCTTCCTCATTTAATAGATTTCAGCCCTTTGTAAAAAATCAGCTGACCATAGGTCGATGGATCTATTTCTGGGTTCTCAATTCTGTTCCATTGGTCTATGTGTCTGTCGTGGTACCAATAGCACGCAGTATTGACTTTTGTGGCTGTATAGTAGGTTTTGAGATCTGGCAGTGCGAGACCTCGTACTTTTTTCTTCTTCTTCAATAGTGCTGTGCTTATCCGAGGTCTCTTTCCTTTCCATATAAAATTAGTGATTGTTTTTTTTCCATATCCTTAAAGAATGTTGACAGGATCTGGATTGGGATTGCATTGACTTTGGGTAGTATTGACATTTGCACAATGTTCAGTCTTCCTATCCATGAGCATGGTATGTTCATCCATTTATGTAGATCTCCTATGGTTTCTTGGAGTAGTGTCTTGTAGTTTTCCTTGTACAGGTCTTTTGTGTCCCTGGTGAGCTTTATTCCCAAGTATTTTATTTTGGGGGGTAGCTATGGTAAATGGTATTGATTTCTTCATTTCTTTTCAGCAATCTCTTTACTGGAGAAGAGAAATCTAACTGATTTTTGTATGGTGATGTTATATCCCGCCACTATGCTAAATCTCTCAATTAGTTGCGGTAGATTTTTTGCTGAGTCCTCTTGAGTTTTCTAGATAAAGGGTCATATCATCAGCAAATGGGGATAGTATTACTTCTTTTTTTTTTTTTTTTACTAATTTAGATGCTTTTTATTTCCCTTTCTTGCCCTGGCTAGGACTTCAATACAGTGTACATACACACCAATAGAAGGTGGTGATAGAGGGCATCTTTTTCTGTTTCCTGTCCACAAGGGAAATGGTTTCAGTCTCCATTGAGAACAATGTTGGCTGTTGGTTTTGCATACATGCTCTTTACTATGTTGAGGAAATCCTCTTCTATTCCTATTTTGCAGAGAGTTTTATCAGGAATTGATGTTGGATTTTATCAAATGCCTTTTCTGATTTGATTGTTATGATCATGTGGCTCTTTTATTTATGTGAAGGATGACATTGATTGCTTTTTTAATGTTGAGCCATCCTTGCATACCTGGTATGAACCCCACTTGGTCATAATGTATTATGTTTTTGATGTGTTGTTGTAGTCTATTGGGTAGGATTGTATTGAAGATTTTTGCATCTGTATTCATGAGGGAAATATTGGTCTGTAGTTTTCCTTTTGAGTGATGGTTTGCCTGGTTTTGGTATCAAGATTATGCTTGCTTCATAAAATGAATTTGGGAGGATTCCATCTTTTTCTATGTTTTTGGAATAGTTTGAGCAGTATTGGTGTCAGTTCTTCTCTGAACATTTGGTAGAATTCTCTAGTGAAACTATCTGGGGAAGTGCTTCTTTTTGGTTTGCAATTTTTTTTATGTCCTGTCCATTTCTTCGTTTGTTATGGGTCTGCTCAACTTGTCCACCTCAGTCTGTGTTAGTTTAGGTAAGTGATGTGTTTCTAGAAATCTATCCATTTCTTCCAGATTTTCAAATTTGCTGGAGTACAGTTCTTCATAGTATCCTGATAATATCCTTTTTATTTCAATTGTTTTTATTGTTATGTCATCCAATTCATTTCTTAGTTGTGTTATTTGTATTTTCTCCCTCTTTTCCTTGGTTAAATTTGCCAGTGGTTTGTCAATTTTATTAATCTTTTAAAAAAAAACAACTTCTAGTCTTGTTGATTTTTTTTTTTCTATTGTCTTTCTATTTTCTGTTTCATTTATTTCTGCTCAAATCTTTATTATTTATTTTTTTCTGGTGACTGTAGGCTTTTTTGCTGTTCTTTTTCTTATTGTTGGAGATGTTGGGTTAAAGTGTTGATTTTGGTTCTTCTTTTTTGATGTGTGCATTTACTGCTATAAATTGCCTTCTGATCACTGTTTTTGCTCTGTCCCAAAGATTTTGATATGTTGTGTTTTCATTCTCATTTGATTCAAGGAATTTTTTAAGTTCGGTTTTTTATTTCTTCTATTACCCAGTTGTTTTTAAGGTGGGGTGTTATTCAATTTCCACATGTTTGCTCTTTTCCCATTGATCTTCTTATTGTTGGTTTCTAATTTTATAGCATTGTGATCAGAGAACATGTTTTGCAGTATTTCAATGTTTTTAAATTCATTAAGGCTTGCTTTATGGCCTAACATATGGTCTGTCATGGAGAATGTTCCACATGCGCTGGAAAAGAATGTATAACGTGCTGTTGTTGGGTGCAGTGCTCTGTAGATGTCTATAATGTCAAGTTAGTGGATTGTGTTGCTTAGGTCTTCTGCATCTTTGTTGAGTTTCTTTCCAGTTCTATCTTTCATTTAAAGTAGTGTATTAAAGTCTCCTTCTATGACTGTGGAGGAATCTATTTGTCTTTTCAGTCTGTTATAGTCTGATTTATGTATTTTGGGGGTCTTTCGTTGAATCCATAGATATTTATTAGGGTCATATCCTCTTGTACAATTGATCCTTTAATCATTATATAATGTCCTTCCTTGTCTCTTATGACAGTTTTGTCTTAAAGTGAATTTTATTGGACATTGATATTACGACTCCTGCTCTTTTTTGATTGCCATTTGCTTGATATATCTTTTTCCAACTTCAGATTTTCAGTCTAATTTTGTCATTGTCTCTAAGCTGTGTCTCTTGTAGACAGCATATTGATGGGTTATGTTTTCTTACCCAGTCTGCAAATCTCCATTTTCTGAGTGGTTCATTTAATCCATCCACATTCAGTGTAATTAATGACAAGCATGAATTTGTTGCTGTTGTTTTGTTTTGTGTTTTTTCATGGTGTTGCTGATTTCTTTCTTCTACACAATTTTCTTTGTTGAGCTCATTTTGTTTATGAATCAAATGATCACTTCCTTTGCTGCTATTTGTTGAGTATTTGCTAAATAATTTGTGTTTGTCCTCTTTTTTATTCTCATGCAAAGGTTTATCATTTTTCCTTGAGGTTACCCTGTAATTTATAATTTTCTCTCCAAGTTTAGAACTGTCCAATCTATCTTACAATTGTCTTGACTTCCTGTTCTGGTTACCTAGTGTTGCTGTGACAAGAATATATACCATAAATGGGATGGCTTAAACAAACAGGATGGGTGGTAGAAGAAAGTAGTTCTGAATATCAGCTATGACCACGTGACCAGTTGCAGAAATGAGGACTGTGATTGTTATATTTCTTCATTGTATATGTGCATCAAATATTTTTGTTTCCTTCTGTTATGAACTGTGAAACGGAAGTAAAGTTAATGCATTTCAGTTGTACATGTGTTAGCATATCAAGTTAGGTGCAAATATGACTTTATAATTGTCCTTATTTAGAGATTATATGTGGTTAAGAAGATGTGTACAACTGCCAAGTTGACAAGGGGTGGACTGTGACAGTTAGAGCTGTGTGTCAAGTTGGCTGGACCACAATTCTGTGTGGTATAAGCTGTGATGTGGTTATCCCCATGATGGGATCAGATGAATATGTTTTGAGCAGCAAATCCTTCGAAAGGGAGTCTCTCTAGGGGTGTGGCCTGCTTCTAATATATTTATGGACATCCTCAGAAAAGAGACACTCTTCTGTGGATCAGGATTCTGTTGTGCTGCCTACAACTGTCCGTGAGCGAACAATCCACCATTAGGCCTGGAGATCTTGGATTCATCATTAGTTGGGGTCAACAGCCAGTATGTTGTTGTTGTTGTTGTTGTTAGGTGCTGTCAAGTCGTTTCTGACTCATAGTGACCCCATGCACAGCAGAATGAAACACTGTCCGATCCTGCACCAGCTGCATGATCCCTGCTATACTTGAGCCCATCATTGCAGCCACCTTGTCAATCCATCTCGTTGAAGGCCTCCCCCTCTTTCATTGACCCTCCACTCTACCAAGTGTGACATCCTTCTCCAAGGAAGGGTCCCTTCTGACAACATGACCAAAAGAGGTGAGATGAAGTCTGGTCATTCTCGCTTCCAAGGAGCATTTCGGGTGCACTTCCTCCAGGACAGATCTGTTAGTTCTTTTAGCAGTCCGTGGTACTTTCAGCATTCTC
>NW_006922022.1:127250-132587 GCF_000298275.1 Orycteropus afer afer | reverse complement strand
CTTTACCTTATCCATAGGAGTAAGGCTGGGTTTACTCAGATGATGCAGCTCTTTCCCAGTCCTATTTTGAGAGCCTTCTAACCTAACCGGACTATTCGTAAATTGTGCGGTAATGTATCAAACAGTGTTTCTTTGCTATTCCTAAGGTTTTCCCTGGCCAATTCTTTGAGAAGTGGGTGGCCTCCTCCTTCTTCCTAATCTGTCTCAGTCTGTAAGCTTGGCTGATACCTGTGCACCATCTGCATCTCACTGGGTTTGAAAAACCAGTGGCTCAGCCTCAAAACTCACATCAACATGTCACCACAGTAGCACAAACTGACAGACAATTTTGTCTCCTGTTGGAAATCTCTCTTACCACCCTTACCTGGGTCCCTGCAGCTGACTCCTCCTCTGTCAGGGTTCTTGGTTTTTAATCCCCTTTCTCCCACTCTCCTGCCCTGCTGCTTTGTGAGTGCCTGATTTCCCTCTCCTCACCTGGATCCCTGCGGCTGGAGTTCATTGGGCATCCGGAATTGATATATTCTCATCTTTCATATCAGAGAAATTCTCTTCAAACAAATCTTCCACTATTTTCTCTATGGTTTTATTGGTCTCTTCCTGTTCTGGAATTCTGATTACATGTAGGTTATTCCTTTTGATGGTATCAGACATGAATGTTAGGCTTTCTTCATTTTCTTTTGATCTTTTTTTCTGATGGATACCTTTCCAAAGAAGTATTCAGGTATTTGTCTTCAATCACACTAATTCAGTCTTCTATTGATTCAATTCTACTCCTGTCCTCTTTCAATGTATTATCTATTTCTGAGAATTTAATATTAATCTTCTGGATTTCTGTCTATAGATTTTGTATCATTTCTAATTTTTCATTTATTTTGTCATTTTGTTCTTGTATTGTCTTCCGAAATTGCTCTAGGGTTTTGTCTCTGTTTTCCTTAATTTTCTCAGTGTTTTCCTTGATCTGTCTCTTAATCCATTGAAGGTACCTAAATATAATTCTTTTGAATTCCTTAACAGGGAGTTCCAGTGCAGCTTCTTCCTCAGGGATGTGTTCTACGTCTGTATCCTCGTCCTTTGTTTCTACTGCTTTATCTTGCATATTTGTGTAATGATCTGTTGTCTCTGAGACATTGTGATATTGTTGTATTTATATTTAATTGGAGGTTGTGCATTGGATTCACCCAAGGTTTTCATTTTGTTTGTTTGTTTGTTTGGATGTATCTGAGTAAGCTGAGTACTGTGCTTCTCTATTCGCTAGTTGGCAGCACTTATACACTCACCACCTGTCTCCTGGTGGCTGTGATAGGGTATGAGAGTGGCTGCAAAGGTCTCTGTTAACTGTTTTAAAAAGCAGTTAAAAATGAGTTAGGCTCATATTGGTTGTCTTGTATTGTTGGTCAGTTGGAACAGAAGCAACGGTGACTCTCACTGAGTACTTGGGGCTGCAGCAGGTGCAGGTATAGTTGGGTCATATAGGCATGGTTGCTGTCTCCTACTCAGTTAGAGAAGAACAACAATTGAAAAACCACTAAAAATATAAAACCAAATGAGCAAAAAAACACATACCACATAAACACACAGGAATAATCACCAAAAAGAGAAGAAAGAAAGAAAAGAAAAAAAGAGGAAAGGTAATAAATGAGACAAAATATTTAAAGAAATACTTTTGAAAGACAAAAGAAGTATGAATAGTAAAAGAAATCCACAATATCTTGGGAGGGGGGAATAAGAGAAAAGAAGTAGAGAAATATAATAATGAAGGATAAAAATGAGAAAAATACAAAAAGAAAACCAAGGGATGGGGCAAACCCCAAGAAAGAAAAAAAGTGGAAACCAGGAAAAAGGAAGAGAGAAAAAAGCAAAAAACTAGGGCCTGGGAAGGGAAGAAGAAAGAATTGCCAAAAAAACCAGGAAGATGAAAAAAGAAGAAGAATTTTAAAACAAACAAAAACAACAAAAAACAAATCTGGGGAGGGCATGTCAGGGCACTCAGGCTCTGCAGAAAACACAGACTGGTATGGAATTCCTGCAGGCCCAGAAGGTGGGTGGGAGTGAGGGATGGCCACATCCCCATTCACCATCAGGGTATGTGGTATAAGAGTAACAAGGGGAATATTGCACCTTTCCAGTCCTCAGCCTGTGGTATGTCTGTGTTGTCTTCAGCAAGTGGAACCTATTCTTAGGTCCCTGGAATCTGAGAGAATGCTGTCACTTTAAACATGCAAAATTGTGAAACCACTTGTAAACATTCAAAACAGCTGCATCCTCTGGACAGCCACAAATCCACAGCTCAGTTTGTCACCTTCTTTGCTGTTTCCCTTTCTAGTCATCAGCTACCATTGTAGTCCTCCTTGCAGCCCTTGCGAGCGGAGCTGATTTTTAGGTTAATTCTTAGGTCCTAAACCACTTGGGAATATCCAAATTGTCCATCCTGTCAGGATCACTGAAAGCCCACAGCTCCATCTGTCTTCTTATTCAGTATGTTCACACAGGTTCTTCTAGTAGTTGGAGATTAGTCCATTTCTGTATCCTTCCTGTCAAAGCTCAGGGCTCCAGGATTATTTCCTGTATCTGTGTCAATTGGTTTCTCTTTTCTTTTTTGAAGAGGGTCTGTGTAGTTTCTCAGCTTATTCCACCATCTTCTTATTCCCAGGTATTTTATTGTTTTGGTAGCTACTGTAAATGGTATTGGTTTCCTTATTTCATTTTCAGCAATCTCTTTGCTGAAAGGAAATCCAACTGGTTTTTTTTATGTTCATCTTGTATCCCGCCACTATGCTAAATCTCTCAGTTAGTCCTAGTAGATTTTTTTTTTCTGAGTCTCTTGGCTTTTCTATATATAGGATCATATTACCAGTAAATGGGGATGATTTTACTTCTTTCTTACCAGTTTGGATGCCTTTGATTTTCTTTTCTTGGCTTATTGCCCTAGCTAGGACTTCCAAAACAATGTTGAATAGAAGTGGTGATAGAGGGCATCCTTATTTGGTTTCTGTTTGTAAGGGGAATGTTTTCAGTCTCTCTCCATTGAGAATAATGTTGGCTGTTGGTTTCGCATAGATGTCCTTTATTATGCTGAGGAATGTCCCTTCTATTCCTATTTTTCTGAGAGTTGTTATCAGGAATGGCTGTTGGATTTTATCAAGTGCCTTTTCTGCATCGATTGAGATGATCATATTGTTCTACTTATGTGATGGATGAGGTTGATTGTTTTTCTAATGTTGAACCATCCTCACATACCTGGTACAAACCTCACTTGTTCATAATGTATTATGTTTTTGATATGTTGTTGGAGTCTATTGGCTAGGATTTTGTTGAAGGTTTTGCATCTATATTCATGAGAGACATTGGTCTGTAGTTTTCCTTTTTAGTGATGTCTATACCTGGTTTTGGTATCAAGGTTATGTTGACTTTATAGGGTGAATTTGGGAGGATTCCATCCTGTTCTATGTTCTGGAATAGTTCGAGTAGGATTGGTATCATTTCTTCCCTGAACATTTGGTAGAATTCTCCAGCAACAAATGTCACTGTGTTTTCCAAGTGTATAATTTATATAATATGTAAATACAGTATATATACATAGATGCATACATATATATCATATTAAAAAAAATGGATTGAAAAATGCATCCAACAAGAACAGAGCACACTGAACCACAAATTTTGTGTGTCTAAACTGAAGATTACTCACTAGTGATTTGTTATATTATTTTGAAATAACTATTAAAATATGATATTAATATACCAATATTTAGAATTTTACATAGGATTTTGTCATAATTAATATTAGCCCCAGGAAAACTTTCAACAGGAAAATTTATTTCCCACAGTTTTTATTCTTCCAGACTATCTCCTGGACTCTCTGAGGTTATCACAATGCTGCTGCCACACTTTGCCCCTAGGACTCTTATCACTTCCTTACATCTTCTTCTTGGACTCACTCTCCTACTCTTTCCATCTTTTCCAAGCATTTTGGGTAGAGAAGAGTGTAGTGTTGAAAAGTGTGGACTTTAGAACTAAATTAATTTATTTGAATCCCAGATGTGCCACTTAAAAGCCATATTATATTGAGCAATTCACTTAATCTTCCATGAAAATGAAACTAGAAAATTGAATAATATTAGCATTTACCTTATTAGGGATATTATGAAGATGGAATGAATTAAGTACTTGCTAGAACCCCGCCTTCCTTAGCCTTGTCATATGCTTTCCCTCTTGGTCTCAATGGACACTTAGCTCTCTGAGGACAACTCACGTGGAAGTAATTGTTTCAAGTGTAGTTCACTCAGTTCTAGGAGGTGGGATCAAAATCCCCTGATACTTCCAACCTAGTATTTTTTCAGATGGATGCAAAAGCTCTACCACTTTCTAGGCTTCTACCAGCATGCACTTTTATCTCTCTTCCTTTCACTAATATTTCCACATTTATTGAAACTTTGATACCTAAGTCATGAGTTTCTTTTCTTCCTCGTACCCACTGCCATACTGGCTAATTTTAGTATCTGTGCAGAAGATCAATCCAAGTAGCTTCATGGTAATTGATCTGTTTATTCAACTTCTTCATACTTCAGCCCTACTCTAGACAGTGTCATCACCCAGATCTCTATTTAAAGTCTTATGCTTTGATAGCATACTATTTGACCATAACTATGATTTGTTAAAAAGGCTAGGGGGACTGGAACAGAGTGAGGAGTCTGCAGCAGGAATCCAGGTGAGAGGAGGGAACCCAGAAGCGGCAAGGTGGGAAAGCAGAAGAAAGGAGAGTAGAAAGGCTAGGGGGACTGGGACAGAGCAAGGAGTCAGCCACAGGGATCCAGGTTAGGAGAGATTGGAGAGGTTTCCAGCAGCTAAGGGAGACAAATATGTCTGTCAGTTTGTCCTACTGTGGTGACATGTTGCTGTGAGTCTTGAGGCTACCACTGGTGTTTCAAACCCAGTGGGGTGCACATGGTGCACAGGTGTCAGCCTGGTTTGCAGACTGAGACAGACTAGGAAGAAGGAAGAAGCCATCCACTTCTCAAAGAATTAACCAGGGAAAACCTTATGAAGAGCAGAGAAACACTGTCTGATACATTATTGCACAACTTTATGAATAGTCTGGAAACATTGTGTAATACAGAAGAGGAAGATGAGTCATTTAGGTTAGAAGGCTTTCAAAATAGGACTGGGAAAGAGCATCATCATCAGAGCAAAACCAGCCTTACCCATATGGATAAGGTAAAGCTTTCAAGACCTCCATTTGCTGATCTGGCACCACTCAAATTGAGGAGAAACAGCTGCAAACAATCATTAATAATCAGAACATGAAATGTATGAAGTATGAATCTAGGAAAATTGGAA
>NW_006922022.1:126262-126840 GCF_000298275.1 Orycteropus afer afer | reverse complement strand
TTAATTATCAGTGGTGACTGGAATGCAAAAGTTGGAAACAAAGAAGAATCACCGGTAGTTGGAAAATTTGGCCTTGGTGACAGAAATAATGCTAGAAATCGCACAGAAGAATTTTGCAAAACCAACGATTTGAGAAAAAAATTTAAGCCTCGAGCTGCAATATTGAAAGATTCTATCGGGCAAAATATTGAATGATGCAGGAAACATCAAGAGAAGATGGCAGGAATACACAGAGTCACTGTACCAAAAAGAACTGGTAGATCTTCCTCCATTTCAGGAGGTGGCATATGATCTAGAACCAATGGTAATGAAGGAAGAAGTCAAAGCTGCAATGAAAGAACTGGCGAAAAACAAGCCTCCAGGAATTCACAGAATACCCATTGAGATATTTCAACAAACGGATGCCCCGTTGGAGGCACTCACTTGGTTATGCCAAGAGATTTGGAAGACAGCTACCTGATCGACTGACTGGAAGAGATCCAAGTTTGTACCCATTCCAAAGAAAGGTGATCCCACAGATTGTGGAAATTATAGAACAATATCATTAATATTGCACGCAAGTAAGATCTTACTGAAGA
>NW_006922022.1:121529-125472 GCF_000298275.1 Orycteropus afer afer | reverse complement strand
CTTCTATGCATGTGAGAGCTGGACAATGAATAAGGAAGACCGAAGAAGAGTTGATGCTTTTGAGTTGTGGTGCTGGTGAAGAATCCTGAAAGTACCATGAACTGCTAAAAGAACTAACAGATCTGTCCTGGAGGAAATGCAACTGAAATGCTCCTTGGAGGCGAGAATGGCCAGACTTCTTCACACCTACTTTGGTCATGTTGTTAGAAGGGACCATTCCCTGGAGAAGGATGTCATGCTGGGTAAGGTGAAGGGTTGACAAAGGAGGGGAAGACCTTCAACGATATGGATTGACACGGTGGCTGTGATAATGACCTCAAGTATAGCAAGGATCATGAAGCTGGTGCTGGATCGGGTGGTGTTTCATTCTGCTGTTCATGGGGTCGCTATGAGTCAGAAATGACTCGACTGCACATAACAACAACAACAACATGATTGGTTGGAAATGCAAAAGAATACAACTACTGTATTTAGGCTATAAGTTAAATTCTTAACCAGAAGGCTTGGGTCTTCTACTTCCTAATTTGCCTTCCTCAAAAATTACATAATAGGAGTTTAAAATCTTGGGTGACTGATTTATTGGTTGGTATGTTTTCCCAAGGACCCCTGGTGGCAAAATGGTTAAATAACTCAGCTACTAACCAAAAGTGTGCAATTATAACCCACCGACAGCTCTGCAGGACAAAGATGTGGCAGTCTAATTTCATAATGGTTACAGTCTTAAGAAACCCTATGGGACAGTTCTGCTCTGTTATATTAGGTTACTATGAGTCAGAATTACCTTGATATCATTGGTAACTGGACATCTCTTCCAAACCTATTGGAGTAAATTGATACCCATTTTTGTTTTCCTCTTAGAGGAATTGGAAATAGAAGTTCTTTTTACACATTGTTAACATTTAATAACAGATAACTATTATGTTACATGTTCACAGACATAGACAATATTTTCTGAATAACAGAACTATATTTCATGAAAATAGTCTGATTCCTTTGTTCCCTCTAGCTGAAGCCTAGTCACAATTCCAAGAGCAATGTGTTAGAAGGTCTGGAGAAGAAAGAGATTATGGCCTTGGAGGTTATTTTACAGACTATTTTAGAATCTCAGAAAGAAATATTTTGTACATTGTAATCATTATGTTACAATCATGCATCATAGACTCATTTTTGTTTACAGAACCCAAATTTTTAGGAACTTCTCTTAGCCTGTATTTGGTTTCTTATCAAACATTTTTAATATTACAAGATAATTATGTGATTATTTTCAAAATGAAAAGCAGCAAATTGGAAATAAATATTACGAGTATTTCCACAGCCTGGTGTAATAATATAAATGGTTTTCAAACTTTTGTTAGGTATTTATTATATATGTGATGTATATATTTGCACACTTTCTCTTTTATAAGCAAGGGATCATCAATATTGTATGTAGTTATCTTGTAGTCTATTTTCTATTTCATATGTATACCACATCTTTCCCTGTTAATAAATATACCTCTACAGCATAATTTTTAGTGATTGTATTATGTTCCATTGAATAGATGTGATATACTACATTTAACCAAACTATTGTTGAGTATTTAGGTTGTTTCAACAATACCATAGGGAAGTCTGGCACTCTTCCTTAACTAATTCCTTGGGCTACAAGCCTAAAATTTACTTAAATATTTTGTTTAAGCATTACAGAAAGACTACATACCAGTTATGGAAAAAAAAAATTCTGAAATTTACAGATTGAAATGCATATTTGTCTAGTTATATTACTCTATTTTAAGTATTGCAATGTTGAAAAACTGAAAATATCCTTCATAATTTCCTCAGAATAATTCCTGGATGTTGCTGGATATCAAGACATATATTTGAAAAGGTTGTGAACCATACTGCCAAACTGTTTTCAAAGAAGGAAATATGTTTCTGTCAGCACTTGTATGGGAGTCTCATTTGCTCCTGATCTAGGTAGTTAACATAAGATATTATTTATAAAAATATTTGCCAATTTGTTAAATGAAAAATTGTCATACTTTGTTTTAATTTATATTTTTGATTCCTGCTGATGTTAGATGCTTTTAAAAGATTATTTGTTTTATTTTGTTTTTGGCAAATTATCTGTGTATATGTTTGGTTTCTTTTTCTATTAACTCTCACTTCAGAGACTAGCTAGCGGTTCAGCAAAGCCTTTTCACTTTCCTCCTGAGCACACACCTTAACCCCATTTCCCAGTCTCCTATATAATATAAGGAAAATGAAGATCTTCTCAATTGGACCAATAAGCAGCATCACCATAAATGGAGAAAAATTTGAAATTGTCAAAAATTTCATATTACTTGGTTCCACTGTCAACATCAATGAAACCAGCAGTCAAGAAATCAGACATTGTATTGCACTGGGCACACCTGCTGCAAAAGACCTCTTTAAAGTATTAAAAAGCAAAAATGGCATTTTGAAGGCAAAGGTGAGCCTAACCCAAGCCATGATATTTTCAGTTACCTCCTATGTATGTGAAAGCTATGTATGTGAAGAATGAATAAAGCCAAAGAAGAGTTGATGTCTCTGAATTATGATGTTGGTGAAGAATACTGAAAATACCACGGACTGCCAGAAGAATGAACTAACCTTTCCTGGAAGAAGTGCAGACAGAATGCTCCTTGAAAGTGAGAATGGCATATTCAAAATGGAGTCTCACCAGTGAGCAGCACGCTTTTTCCCTCTGGCATCTAAGGACTTTGAAAAATAGGTGCAACAGTTTGAATTAGGAACTTTGGTGCTCTGAACAGCTCACTGAATCAGAGTGCACCAAACAAAGAAGAACAGAATTAGAGGAAAGGCACAGGGAGATTATTTAGGAAAGAGCTACTGGCAGAGGATGGACAGGCACCCGAGAGATGCCACTGGAAACTTTCCTGGGGCAGTCACTGTCTGCTGGGCAAGGGCGTCTGCCTGAGATCCCCGAACCAAGAAGGAAGACACCTTATAGCAGCATACCAGAGACCACTACAATATTCCAGCAGGCAGTGGCAGAGACCTGCCTCCAGCAGCTAATTTTGTTGGTAATTTGGGTCGTCTGGGTGCAGGTGGGCATGGGCACCACTGCTGAGATACAGGTGGAGAACTCACTGTTGTGCCAGAAAAGCTAGTTCCCTCCCCTCCCAGTGGATCACAGAGTGGGCTTGGGTCAGACTGGTAGATACTATGCTTTTCTTTGCCACAGATATCGGGACCACAGGTAACTAGCAGGTACTCCCCTAACTCCAACACAGCTGAAATTGTGTGCATCTTTGGCACTGCAGGTGGACTGTATCACAGACAAACTCCAGAGCTGGCCATTAGCAGTCTGGCGGGATTGCATCAGCACTGTGGGCAGACAGACCACGGAGAGTGAAGAAACCGCAGCTGAGTGCGGTCCTGCGAATTTTGCCTTGGAGCCATTTTTTGGCACTGTGGGTCCACAGAGGCAGGGTCTTTGAGTATGCCTGAAATTGGCAGAAATTTGCAATGCTCTAACAATAGGAATCTTTCCTGAGGTTGAGCTGCGGTCTCGCAAATAAATACGTCATCAATAATAGCCTGCTCAAAGCTCTAAAAACCGTCCCTAGCAACACCAAGCTTTCTTTCTTCTGCTCCCACCTTCTCCACCAATAACTTCACTCATTCAATAGAAGAAATCATATTCAGCCAATTAACATTAAACCTCCCACTTCAAACTCTAAACCCTCTTTACAAAAAACAAAAACACATATCCACACTACACACAGTGATTCCACCATCACAAAGAAAACAGCAGAGCGATCCAACACACCTGAATCAATAATAAAATAAAACACACCAGCTTCACCTTTTCAAAATATTAAACCATAAAACCGAGACAAAACAAATTCACACTAACCAGCAGCTAGAGACTACCTAAAGAGACAGTGCTCTACCAGATTCCAGGGGCTTAAGAAGA
>NW_006922022.1:107371-113304 GCF_000298275.1 Orycteropus afer afer | reverse complement strand
CCGAGGAGTGGCTGGTGGGTTTGAACCGCCAGCCGTCTGGTTAGCAGGCAAGTGTCTTAGCCACTATGCTACCAGAGCTCCCATCATACTTAGTGTGGTGTATTAAATTACATGGTGTAGCTTTTCTAGCCATAGTCTTTGTAACTCCCACTTTGCCATGAGCAACTGAGTAGCTGCTTATTATAGTCATCCACCTGGAGCAGCACAAAATAGTATTCTGGGAAAGTTTGCTTGCTCTCTCAGGTGTGTAGAACTCTGATGTTGGAATTAGTTGGTTTTGGCCACTCTGCCAGGCTCAAAATGAGCCCTCCTAGAGGCAGAAATAATCTGACTGGTGGCTGAGAGAGACACACAGCTGAGAAAGAGATGCCTGGCTGAGAGATGGCAGCAGTGGAACCAAGAGGCACAGGACAGAGTGGCAAGCTTACCTGGCCCACAGAGGCAGAGGCCAGGCCAAGGGCCTGAGAGGCACATCTAAGGGCAAAGCAGAGGGGAGACTTCTGATCAAAGAACCATATCCTGACTGCACTCCTGAGCTTGAATTGCAGCCTGTTGCTTCCTTAATAAACCCCACAATCTGTGAGTTCTGTGTGGCCACTGCAGTGAATTATTGAACCCAACAGAGAGCTGGTGGGTGCCATGAGAGGGACTGTTGGTTTCAATGTTGGTGAGAGGGCTGGAGGGTGGTGGCATGTCTGGCCTCATAGGAGCAGGCCTTGGGTTGCTGATGGTGATTCTGTCTTCCTCTTGTAGAGTCAGAGGAGGTCATAAGGTGCTGCCTCCTTGTTCCATTAGCATTTGGTAAAATGGAGGGTCAGCAAAAAAGGGGAAGACCCTCAGTAAGATGGAATGACACAGTGGCTGGGCTCAAGTATAGCAAGGATTGTTAGGATGGTGCATGACTGGGCAATGTTTCCTCCTGTTGCCTAACAACAGTACCATCTTGCCAAGTTCTAGCCCAGACCATAATAAACTTCTGTAGGTCACAAGTCCTGTGCAGGTTTTACTGGACTAAAACTGGAATGTCAGCAAGACTGTGTTCCTTTCTAAATGCTCTAGGAGAAAATCTTCCGATATTTAAACATCCCTATTTACAAGAAAAATTCTGCTATCTTGTTAATAATTTTAAATAATCTTATCACCACTAATTTAAATATTGAGATAAATGATACTTTTGTTTTCACTTTCCTCTATCCCAGGTGATTTTTGTGTTCATTTTCTTAAATTGAAAAATAACACTTTTCAGGCAAATGTGTAAACTTCTTTTTCTAAATAAAGTAGGAAACAATATAAGGCTTTTACATTTATTTCTAAAACTAATGGCCAATGTACTTAAAAAAAAAAATTGCTAAGAAGATTTAGAATACATTTGTCCGGCTATTTCCCACAACAAGAGTACAAGTGACATAAACCGCAATATAACCTCATTTACTAAAGAACAAATTTCAATAAAATTATGTCCTGCTTAGATGATATTTAATGGGGTTAAGCTATAAAAGTGCTATAAGAATCTCACAATTAGCTGATCTTTCCTGTATGGAGTTCCAAAAAGATGTTTCTCTGAAAAAGATGTTTGTGAAATGATAAGAAAATGCTAATTATATATTATTACTAGTTTACAGTACTGCAATTACTAGTGTAAACCTAAATGGTGGTAGAATGATTGTGCTAATTACAGACATTTGAACCTAGAAAATTATTTCCTAGGTAGTAATTTTAGAATTAAGTAATAAGACCTTCTTTCATTCTTTCCCAGAGACACAGGATTGTAAATATTTTTTTTTACACATAAGCACATATGGATATAAGCAGAATCAAATGAATCTGAATTTTTTAATTAATTATAGCTTGAGGGTTATAATGTCTCTTTAGCTTTGTATCCTTTTAGAAGGGTATGTTATTGTTTTCATTTTGCTATTTCTTGAAGATTGATTGAATTTAGATAGGTTTCACTTTAGGAAAAAAGGATTTTAACAAGTTTATTAAAAATAATTTTTCCCATATGTTTCTGAAATAGAATTGAAACCTGAAAATCTTTAAATGATATTATTTTATAATATTTCTCTTACAAATATCTTCTTTGGGGCTCTATTTAAAAAATTATTGTCCTTAAAAATTTCACTTTTAATTTGAATTTCTATGATTTATGCATATTTCTCAGGCTTAATTGTTAATTCTGTTTTGATGTAGTCTTTGAATGGCATTATTGTGATCATTATAATCTAATTCAAATTAGAACACAAAACTTTTTAGCCAGTATGTGTCCTACAATTTTGATTAGTTTTGCCACATTTAAAATATTGATTATGATATCTTTTGCAAGAGATTCTATGTTTTATAAATTCAAACATGTTTAAATATACAGGTAGTGTAATTCCCATATAGTATTACTGCCAGCATTTCTAAATTATGAAAACAGTGTTTTTGGTTCAATTATTTGCCAAATTTGGCAAGATAAAAAGAAAGTCTAAAGAGAAATCAAGAAGGGAAAATTATTTTCTCTTCATAAAAAGATAAATTTGAACCCAATATGCTAAATGGGTTATAAAATTTATTTTAGTGAATTAAATTCTGCTATTTGCTACTCTGGGGTAATAGTTAGATTTAATTTGTTTTATTAAAGTGCACTTTAGTTTTAGTTTACTTCCTGATGGTTCTTGAAACAAGATATTAGTTGATTCATTTGAATGAATCTAATTAAAAGGCTATAATTGAGAAATGAGAGTGAGGGAGTCTTTTCTCTAGTATGTAGACTTTGTAATGTCAAAATTGCTTATGAAAAGATTCCATTCTATACAGGGAAGCATTAAACATGGAATCTAGAAGAATAAGTTTTATCTGCAACCAATATGTCCCAGTTTTATTTATCAGAATGAGTATATAGCTGTCTGCTTGACCACTTACTGTGACAGTTTCTCATGTCAGATATTTGTAACAGATAAGTTTGACAAAGCCCTACCCCATCAAATGTACCCACTGAATCTTGTTTTTCCAATATATTTTCTATCATCTATATAAGGACCTCTTTCTTTGAAATATGTTTTAGTCCAAAGATGTAATAAACTTAAGAAGTTAGAGAATAACCTTAGAAGAATATAAAAACATCTTTGCTGTAAATTTTGTAAAGATATCTTATTTAATATAACCACAAAAAGACTGGAGATGGAAATTATTAGAAACTGTACAAGTTGGAAGTTGAGAGATCAGGATAATCAGTGTGACATGATACGGACTTCATTTTACATACTTTTGTCATGTTCAGGAGGGGCCGAGCCCTGGTGAAGCTCATCATGCTTGGTAGAGTTAAGAGGGTCAGTGAAAAAGAGCAAGACCTTCAACAGGATGGATTGACACAGTGGCTGCAACAATGGACTCAGAGACAGCAACATTTGTGAGTATGGCACAGGACCAGGCACTGTTTCTTTCTGTTGCATATAGTGTCACTATGAGTCAGAACTTACTTGATGGCACCAAACAGCAACACTCCATTAGCAGCAGAGAACGAGGGAAGGGTGTTTACGTTGCCTCCGACCAGCTTCTCCCTGCTCCCGTGTTGTACTGCGGTTGACATGCATGCACATTTTCTAATTCTTCTTTAGTCTTTACCTGTTAGTGGGGGAAAAAATGTTTATTGTTCTTATAACACTATGGAATTCCATTCATGTTTTCTAATTCTGCCTCCTTGCAACACTGTATTTAGGGCAATCGTATCAAAGCCTGGAGGAAGAATTACAGAAATGTTTGATTATAAATTCAACAGTGTTGATAAATATTATATTTAAAATTGTTTTCAAGGAGACCTCAACATTGTGGAAAGGAGATTAGTAATAAATCAAACTCATTTGTTCATTCTGGTTACATTACATAAAAAATGCAAATATTTAGTTGTTAATCTATAATAAGACATACGAATATCTAGAAAAATATCTTTGAGTATATAGAGAATAAAAAGTTGAAAAATCTTTGGTTATTTCTTTAGGTAAAAAAAAAAGAAAAAAAAAAGCTTCACTTTTTAAAGGATGGGCAGCTGGAATCTTGTAGAGTTAAGGCAGGAAAACTCATTTTGTACCAAATCTAGTGACTGTTTGAAGTATAAAGAGGCTCACTCTTTCCTCAGATGGCCTCCTCAGAGTCTGAGGATAGAGGATATGAATGGGGTCTGGTGGTATGAGATGATGGATGAGGGTCTCCTCTGGTTGCCAAGGATCTGTGACCAGCACAAAAACTGCTTGGTCTGGGTTAATTAATTGCAGGAACAGTTTATTCAGATGCAGGGCAAGCACCTTGGCTAAAATCTCAGCATCTGTGTTGATTAAAGATATGAGGCTGAAGGAAGCACATAGTTGGGGGTCTTAGATGGGTTTGGGAGCCATATGGGCTTCTCTTAATGAGGGAGAGCTTCTGCGATCCAAATCTCAAAGCTATGTTGTTCTAGTCAGCATTAATGGAGTATCTCTTGCCCAGTTCCAAGTCACTTCACTGTTCTATTAGGGCAATAATTTTTCCTGATTATCTGTTATATTCTATTTATTCAGGATCCTACCATTATTTTTCATTTCTTACACACTTGGTAATAAGAGAACAGGGTTTGTTTAAGCCTTGTTTAAGTCCAGAGCAGACCCTACACAAAAATCTGTCTGTTTTGGATATATCAATGATGTCCACTAGGTGATAGTGACACCTTTAAGATGTGAGTTGTAGAATATACATTCTCTGAAAATATGTTTTTAAGACATGATGTCTGTACTTGGTTTTTCTTTGCTTTGGGTTTCTGTTTATTATAACCCAGAAATGGACTCAGTAGTTTAGCTGAAAGGGGAGTTATAACAAAAGTTGAAAAATATAAGCTGCATCTATAAAACTAAACTTTAAGCTGAATACTCTCTTGGGATATTTATCATTTGATAACATTATGGTATGATTGCTTACAAAAGTTGTTTGTGGAGTGAACATAAAGATTCTTCAGAATTATAGTTACATCCCATAAGAATCTAAATTCAGGCTCAACTTTAGATGCTCACTTAGGGAAACAAAATCTTGGGTTTGAGCAACATTTTTCCTCAGACATTTTGTTCCATTTACTCAGTTGATTTTTATAGGAATTTAAATTAGCTGTGAATATTAGGGTCTATTCATTTAGTTCACTGGCCTGAATCACCTCTTAATCTTATTCTTTTATTTTAAATTTTTCTTTTATTATAAAATATGTTATAAATATAAGAAGCACAGTGTACAAGTAACTTTGTAAAATAATAATTAAACAACATATTTCCATCACTTTAAGAAGTAGAACATCATCATTTCCTCCTGGGTTCTTCTCCAAATTTGGATCTCTTCTACTCTGAAAGAACTACAGTACACATTTAGCTGACTCTTTCCTTTTAAGTTTCTACCTATATATGTTTGTGTACTTTAAATAAATTAAAATTACACTTTAGGTTGAATTCTGAAACTTGGCTATCTTGCTCACTATAATGGTCCACAGAGTTATCCATGTGGATGCATATAACTGTGGTTCATTCATTTATACCACTGCAGGGTAAGCCATTGAATGAGTATACCACAATTTCTCATTCTGCCTATCAATTTAATACCAGCTATGATGGAGGACTATGGGTGGTTTCCATTTTTGCTATTAGGAAGACAGCTGGAAATGAGCATGTCTTCTGGTACAAATGGGCAAGAATTTCTTTAGATAAAGACCAAGGAGTGGGATTATTGGATCATAGAGGATGTATATATCAGGTTCGAATTTCTAGTTTACACCTAGTTGATTTCCAGTTTATAAATTTTAACAATTTACACATTCATCAGTAATGTATGAGAGTTCCTGATATAGTTACTATACACACACACACACACGTTACTGTATAACTTGATATAGTTACTATACACACACACATACACATTAATGTACATATACACAAATGCAC
>NW_006922022.1:104178-106676 GCF_000298275.1 Orycteropus afer afer | reverse complement strand
AGTGGCTGGTGGGTTTGAACCGCCAGCCTTCTGGTGAGCAGGCAAGTGTCTTAGCCACTATGCTACCAGAGCTCCCATCCTAGACATTAGTGACCTGAAATGGACTGGTATTGGCCATTTTGAATTAGACAATCACATGGGCTACTAGGCTAGAAATGACAAATTGAGGAGGAATGGTATGGCATTTATCATCAGAAAGAACATTTCTAGACCAATCTTGAATAAAATGCTGTCAGTGATAGGATAATATCCATATGCCTACAGGGAAGATCAGTTAATATGACTACTACTCAAATTTATGCACCAACCACTAAAGCCAAAGATGAAGAAATTGAAGAGTTTTACCATTATCTGCATTCTGAAATTGACCAAACATACAATCAAAATGTGTTGATAATTACTGGTGATTGGAATGCAAAAGTTGGAAATGAAGAAGCAGCATCAATAGTTGGAAAATATGGCTTTGGTGATAGAAATGACACATGATAGCATTTTGCAAGACCAATGACTTATTCATTGTAAATATTTTTTAAATAACATAAACATGACTATACAGGTGGGCCTTACCAGATGGAATACACAAGAATCAAATCAACTACACCTATGGAAAGAGATGATGGAGAAGCTCAGTATCATCAGGCAGAACTCACTATCACATAGCCAGAGACTGTCCAAAAACACCCAAACTGAAAAAACTGAAGAAAAAAATTTAGGCCTTGAGCAGCAATATTGAAGGATTCTATGGGAAAAATACTGAGTGGTGCAGGAATATCGAAAATGGAAAGAATGCTCAGTCACTGTAAAAAAAAAGAACTGATCAACATTCAACAATTTCAGGGGTATCATTATGATCAAGAACTGATAGTTTTGAGGGAAGAAGTCCAAACTGCACTGAAGTAATTTGTGAAAAACAAGGATCCAGGAATTGATGGAATATCCATTAAGATGTTTCAATAAATGGACGCAGTGCTGGAGGCACTCACTCCTTTATGCCAAGAAATTTGCAAGACAGTTGTCTGGTCAATTGACTGGAAGAGATCCATATTTGTGCCCATTACAAAGAAAGGTGATTGAACAGAATGCAGAAATTATTGAAAAACGTCATTAGTATCACATGCAAGTAAAATTATCCTGAAGATAATTCAAAAATATTTGCAGCAATATATCAATACTGAACTGCCAGAAATTCAAGACAGATTCAGAAGAGGATGTGGCATGAGGTATATCATTGCTGATGTCAGATGGATCTTGGCTGAAAGCAAAGATACCAGAAGGATGTTAACCTGTGTTTTATTGACTATGCAAAGCATATGACTATGTGAATCATAACAAATTATGGATAATATTGAGAAGAATGGGAATTCTAGAACATTTAATTACACTCATGAGGAACCTATACACAGACCAGGAAGCTGTTGTTCAAACAGAACAAGGGGATCCTGCATGGTTTAAAATCAAGAAGGTAATGTGTCAGGGTTGTATCCTTTCACCATACTTATTCCTTCTGTATGCTGAGTAAATAATCTGAGAAGGTGGACTATATGAAGAAGAATATGGCCTCACGATTGGAGAAAATCCTATTAACAACCTGAAATATGGATATGACACAACCTTGTTTGCTGAAGTGAAGAAGACTTGAAGCACTTACTAACAAAGATCAAAGATTACAGCCTTCAATATCGATTATACTGCAACATAAAACAAAAATTCTCAGAACCAGACTAATAAGCAACATCATGAGAAATGGAGAAAGATTGAAGTTGTCAAGAATTTCAATTTAAAGCATGGAAGCCCATGGATCCACAATCAAAGCCCATGCCAGCAACAGTCAAGAAATCAAATGATGTATTGCATTGGGTAAATTTGGTGCAAAAGATCTCTTTAAAGCACTTAAGAAGAGCAAAGATGTCACTTTAAAGATTAAGGTATGCCTGACCCAAGCTATGGTGGCACAGTGCCTAAGTATTTGACTGCTAATCAGAATGTTGGTGGTTTCAAGGCCACCAGTCACTCTGCAGAAGGAAGAGTAGGCAATCTCCTTTCATAAAGATTTACTGCCTTGGAAATCCAGTGGGGGTCGCTATGAGTCAGAATCAACTCGATGGCAATGGATTTGGTTTTGGTTATTTTTAATATGCATGTGAGAAATCGATACTAAATAAGGAAGACCAAAGAAGAATTGATGTACTTGAATTGTGGTGTTGCCAAAGAACGAATAAATCGGTCATGGAGAACATACAGCCAGAATGCTCCTTGGAAGCAAAAATGGTCAGATGTTGTATCTCATACTTTCGTCATGTCAGGAGGATATCATGCTTGGTAAAGCGGAGGCAGAGAAAAAGGGGAAGATCCTCAATGAGATGGATTGACACAATGGCTGCGATGATGGGCTCAAGCATGGCAATGATTGTGAGGATGGCCTGGGACCTGACAGTGTTTTGTTCTGTTGTACATAGGGTCACTATGAGTCAAAACAGATCTGACAGCACCTAACAACA
>NW_006922022.1:100407-104035 GCF_000298275.1 Orycteropus afer afer | reverse complement strand
TGTGAAATGTTATAATTGGTATTTCAACAATTACTGATGAGATTGGGAGTGCTTTTATATGTTTATGGGCCATTTGTCATCTTCTGAATAGTGTCTGCCATTTTCCTTAGTTTGTTGATTATTATTTCTTTTTCATTCTTTATATGTAGTCTGTACATTAATCAACTGTCAAAAGGGTAAATACCTTCTCCCAGTTCATGACTGTCATTTCACTGTCTTTATGCTGCCTATTCATGAAAGGAAATGTGAATGTGTTTTAACTTTTTATTTTGTGATCATGTAGGTTCACATTGGTTGTAAAATATAATGCAGGTAGACTCTATATATCCTTCACCTATTTGCCCCCAATTGTAATATCTTGCATAACTATAGTACGATATCAAAACAAAATTGATATTGATATATAGTGTCAATTGACACTAGTCTGTGTATGTGCATTTAGTTCCATGCAATTTTATCATTTATTGTAGCTTAGTGCAACTACCACTACATTCAAGATACAAAAGTTTTCCATCACCACAAGGCTTCCTCATTTGAAATCTCATTTACCACTGTCTCAGTTGTCTAGTGCTGCTAAAACATATAAATACCACAAGTAGATAGCTTTAACAAAAAGAAATTTATTCTCTCACAGTTTATGAGGCTAGAAGTCCAAATTCAAGGCGCCAGCTCTAAGGGAAGGCTATCCCTCTGTGGGCTCACAGTTTAGGAGGAAAACCCTCATTTCTTTTCAGCATCTGTGGGCTCAGCATTCTTTGGAAATCTCTAATTGTCTTGGCATCAGTTCTTTCCCAGTCCAAAAGACATGGTCTGCTCCCAGCTCTACTTTCTTGGTAATACTGAGGTCCCTCTGATCTCTGCTCAATCATTTAATCTCTTTTATATCTCAAAAGAGATTGACTCAAGATACAACCTAATCCAATAGATTGCATCATGTCTCATTAACATACTGCTTCTCATCCTGCAACATTAACCTTATGGAGGTTAGGATATATAACATATAGTATAATTATATCACATCACAAAATGGAAAATAATACATAATACTGAAATAATGGCCTAATCAAGTTGACACATAGTTTTTGGGTCACTATCCAATCTATAACAGTCCCTTTCCAATACCAACCCTTAATAACTACAAATCTGGCTCCATTTCTACTATTTTGTCATTTCAAGAATATAACAAACAGTATAGGGTTGGCAGACAATGTTTCTACAAGCATATTTGTATGTGCTGTAAGAATGGGTATATAGTAGAGCTGACGAAGGACAAGGTTGTGGTGGCTTCTTGACTACCGCCAGTTACCCTGAGGAAGCAAGTAGTTGGACCTGTGGGCTCAGGCCCATGGTCACAGGGGACATCAAGCTCAATTGGCATGACATACTACACAAAAATGTTCTACATCCTACTTTGGTGAGTAGCGACTGGGGTCTTAAAAGTTTGCAAGCTGCCATCCAGATGCAACAAAAGGTCTCTCCTTATCCAGAGCAAAGAAAACCAAAGACATATAGAAACAATTAGTCCAAGGGACTGGTAGGCCATGTGATCCTCAGCCTATATGATCATGAGACCAGAAGAACTAGATGGTGCCTGGCTATCACTGTCAAACACTTGGAGGTGCATCGGTACAGAGATACTGGATAGAGTGGGAGAGAAATGTAGAACAAAACTCAAAATCATAAAAAACATACCAGGCTTGCTTGTCTGATAGAGCCTGGTGAAACTCCTGAGACTATGCCCCCTAGCTGCCCATCAGGTCTGAAACTGAACTCACTCCTATGGCTTCCAACCAACCAGTAGACAGGCATATGGAGTGAACATTTATAGCAGGTAGATACACTCTTTGGAGAGATCAATCATGGGAGAACAGAAGGACAGCATTTGTACAGGGAGATGGCTCGTGGCAGGAGTACATGGGAGGGAAGGACACAGGGGAGAGGTAACTATGGGAGGAAGTGGGAAGAGAGCTGTTATATTGTGGGGAATTTCAGTCAATATCATGAAACCAAATTTTATGAACTGCTGTATGGAAAATGAACTTGCTCTGTATGCTTTTATCCAAATCACAATAATAATAATTTTTAAAAATGTAACATAAATGGAATTATACAGTGTGTAACCATTTGAGATTGGCTTTTTCACCCAGCATAATTCTCTTGAGATCTATCCAAGTTACATGTTTCAACAATTTGTTACTTTACACTGCAGAGTACTATTTCATATTAAGGATGTACTTTTCAACTATCTACTCATAGAAGGTTATGTTGGTGTTTCTAGTCTTTTACTGTTACCAATAAAGTTGTTATGAACATTTTTTGAGTGAACTGAGATTTTATTTCTCTGTAATAAGTGTCCAAGGGTGAAAATGTTTAGTTTTGTAAGAAGCTGTCTCACACTCTTCTCCAAAGTGGCAGTATCATTTTATATGCCCTCTACTAATGTGTAAGTGTTTCAGTTTCTCCACATCCTCTCCAGCATTTGATGTTTTCATTATTTTAAATTTTGGCCATTCTTAAGCACATGTGATGATTTCTTAATTTGGATTTAATTTGCATTTCTAATAGCTAATGATGTTGAACAACTTTTCATGTGCTTATTTGTGTAAAAATTCTTTATCTAGGTCTAGGTACCAAAGATTTTCTTTGTCGTTTTGTAAAAGTCTTATAGATTTATGTCTTACAAATAAGTCTACGATCCACTTTGAGTTAAGCTTTTCTTTTCCTTTCTTTCTTTCTTTTTTTGAGTTAAGGTTTTTTAATAAAGTCTGAGGTTTAGGTTAAGATTCTTTTTTTCCCCCGCACGTAAGGATTTCCAATTTCTCTAGTACTATTTGTTGAAAAGACTATGCTGAATTTTAATGTAGTTGAATGTATCAAAATTTTCCTGTGTGGTTGGTGATTTTAATGTCTTATTATACCCCAATATTAAAAAAAATCCCATTTTTTCAGCTAAATATTTTAAAGATTTTTTAAAATCAATTTGACATATATGTATTTATATAAATGTGTGCATACATAAATAAATAATGCATTTTAAGAGCACTGGTGAATTAGTTTCTATAAATGAATGCCCCTGTGTAGTCATTGTTACAATAAAATACAGATCATCCACATTACCCTAAAAATTCCAACATGCCCAATTACCACCAATCCTTTGCCAACCCACCACCCTTGATACCATGTGACCTTTTTTCTACCATTATAAATTAGTTTTGCCTATTCTTTTGCACTGATTTATTTTGCTCAGCCTAAAGGTTTCAGGATTCATCTGTTTTACCGCATATATCAATAGTTCATTTATTACTGATTAGCATTCTATTATATGGAAACACTAAATTTGTTTTTTCATTGACATATTTATTAATAGCCTATTGGGTCCTTTCCAGTTTGTGTCTATTGTGGGGCTGCTATGAACATTTGAGTACAAAAAATTATGTGAACCTATATTTTTGTTTCTTAGATTGGGTAAATATCTACAAGTGAAATGGTTGGGTTATATGGTAAATATATTTATCTTTATAAGAAATTTGTAAATTATACCATCTTGCTCCAGCACTAGTAGCAAAGTTCAACAAGACAGAAAATAACAAATGCTGGCGAGGTTGTGGAGAGATTGGGACTCTCATAC
>NW_006922022.1:72368-98677 GCF_000298275.1 Orycteropus afer afer | reverse complement strand
AAAAGTGAATTTACTCTGTAAATCTTCACCCAAATCCTAATAATAAAAAAATAAATAAAAAATAAAAAATAAAGAAATTTGTAAATTTTTCCCAAATGGTTGTGGTCTTAGCAGTAATTTATAAGAGTTGGCTCTTATGCTTGCCAGTGTTTGGTATTGACAGTCTTTTAAATTTTAACCAAATATAGGTGTGCTGTGATATCTCAGTGTGTTTTTAATGTGCATTGATGACTAATAATGTTGAGCATCTTTTCATGTGCTTATTTGCCATTTCTATATCACTTTCATGAATCGTTTTCAAATTTTTTACATTTTTTTTTATTGAGTTGTTTTCTTTTTGAGTTTTGAGAGTTCTTTCTCTTTTCTGTTTTGTAGTCCTTTCTTGGATATGTGAATTCCAAATATTTTCTCCCATTCCATAGCTTACCTTCTCATTTTCTTAGTAGTAGGTTTTTCAGACCAAAAGTTTTAAATTTTGATGAAGTTCAATTTATCAAATATTTCTTTGCCTAACTGAGTATCGGGAGTTCTGGTGGTGTAATGCCTAAGGCATTTGACTGCTAACCAGAAGGCTCGTGGATTAAACCCACCAGCCACTCCTCAGAAGGAAGACTGGGCAATCTGCTTCCGTAGTGATACTGCCTCAGAAATCCAAGGAGAGTCAGATCTGACTCCACAGTAGCGACTTTGTTTTTTTTGGTAACGCCATGTCGCAATGATTTTCTCCCATGTTTTCTTCTAAAAGATTTATAGTTTTATGTTTTACATTTACACCTATGATAAATCGAGTTAATTTTTGCATGAGATGTGAAATGTAAGTTAGCTGCTGCTTTTTTTTTTTTTTTTTGTGAGGGACATATGTGTGTCCAATAGTCTGAACAATATTTATTGAATAGTCTCTTTTTCTTTGGAATTGACTTTTCATATTTGTGAAAAATAATTGATATGTTGATATGTTGATGTTGGCCTATCACTCGTAAAAGAGCCCTGGCAGTCCAACAGTTAAGCACGTGGCTGCTAATCAAAAGGTTGGCAGTTTAAACCCACCTACTAGTTGCAGTAGAAAGACCTAGTGATCTGCTCCCATAAAGAGTATAGCCTAGAAAATCCTGTAGGGGCAGTTCTTTTTCTTTTCTTTTTTTAAAAATTTTTATTATGATTTGGATGCAAATTTACAAATCAGATTCCTTTTACTCTCAACAGTTCATGCATATTTGGTTTCACAGTGTGATTACAACCCCAACAATAAAAAGCTCTTCTCTCATCTCCTCCCTGTGACTAACCCTCCCTTGTGTCTGTCTTATCTATGCATTCTTCTCAGTCCAGATTTCCCTCTATGCAAATGCTATCCTTCTGATGTCTCACAATTGATCTAAGAGGTACGTCTCCCTAGGTTAGGTGTTCCACATGTAGGCATTTCTACTGTTTGACTGGGAGCTAATCCACAAGTGAATCCAGTTCCAGGCCCAAAGGATAAATAGGGGCTATAGTCTCAGGGGTTCCACCAGTCTCTATCTGACCAGGAATTCTGGTCATTTTTGTATTTTTGAATTTTCTTCCACATTTTTCCTTCCACTCTACGCAGGATCTCCAATTTCGATCCCTTTCCAAGTGGTTGTCATTGGTAACTGCACCATCTAGTTCTTCTGGTCTCAGGATTGTGAAGGCTGAGGTTCCCATGGTCCATCATGGACTAATTGTTTCCAGACTTTGATTTTCTTTACTCTTCTTTGCTCCACACAAGAAGAAACCAACACTTGCATCTTAGATGGCTGCTTGAAAGCTTTTAAAACCCTAGTCACTACTCACCAAAGTAGGATGTAGGACAAGATTTTTATGTACTATATTGTGCCAATTGAGCTTGATATTCCCCAAGACTACAGTCCCAAGCCCAGTGACTCTCTCCCTCAAGGTTCTTGGTTGTCACTGAGAAGCTACTCCAAACTTGTCCCCTGTTACTTCTATAAAGTATATAGATATTTTTGCAGCACACATACACATGTAAGAATATCATCAGCCAAATTTATATATGGTCATGGGTATATCCCTGTTTACCTACCCACACGTGATCTTCTCTCCTGTCTATTCATTTACCCATAGACTAGCCTTTGTTGTTACTGATAATAATATATAATAATATTTGTTATAGGGAGAGATCTAATCTGTCACGTGGGGTCTCTATGAGTTGAAATCAACTCAGTGGCACCTAACAACAACATTGGTGAACATCTTTTCTATTTCATTGATCTATGATCTGTCTTTTCACCATTGCCACACTGCCTTCATTACTACAGCTTGATTACTATATTAAGACTTACAATTGGATAGTATGAGTCTTCCAACTTTGTTCACCTCTTCATAGGTGTTTTGGTTATTCTGGTTCTTTTGCCTTGCCATATAAATTTTAGAATAAGCTTGTAGATACCTATTTAAAAATCCTACTTCCATAGTGATACTGCCTCGGAAACCCAAGGAGGGGTCGCTATGAGTCAAGGCCGACTCAATGGCAAATAACAACAACAACAAAAATTGAGATTTTTATTGACAATCTGTCAAATCTATAGAACAGATTGGGGATTATAAACAAAGGAACTATATTGAGTCTTTTAAATCTTTAATTAGCATTTTGTAGTCTTAAGTTACAGATATTGCATATCTATCTTAAGTTACTTATTTAAATATTTTATTTCTATGAGCTATCTTGAATGTTTTACCACTTTAAAGTTTTGATTTCCATCATCTATATAGACACATGATTGATTTTTGTAAGTTGTTAACTCACTTAAGAGTTCGTGGGGTTTGTTTTTTTTATACATACATTTTATTTTGGGGTTTTCTGTATAGAAAACAATGTTATCTCTAAATAGGGATGGCTTTATTTCTTCCTTTCCAAATGTTATTTTCTTCCATATTCCTTCGCCTTATTGCACGGACTAGGACTTCCAGTATTATGTTGAACAGAAATGTTAAGAACAAACATCTGTTCCTTACTTCCAAACTTGAAATAAAACATTTAGTCTTTTACCATTAAGTATAATGTTGACTGTCCATATTTTATAGATGTCTTTTACTAAGTAAGGCAATTTCCTTCTATTCCTGATTAGGGGATGGTGTGGTTTTGTTTTGTTTTGTTTTTTGTTTCAATCATGAATAGATATTGAAGTCTATGAAATGCTTTTTCTGCACCTATTCATATGATTGCATGGCTTTTTTTTTTTTCTTAGTGTATTAGTATGGTGGATTATATTAGCTGATTTTAGAATGTTGGATCAGTTTTCTATTTCTTGTAAAAATCCTACTTGGCAATTATGTTTTGATATTATACATATATTCTAGAATTGATTTGCTGATATTTTGCTGTGGATATATCATGTTCCTAAAGGATATTATAAATCTGTATATTCATTGCATTGACTGTATTCACGGTAGTGCTGGTCTCATAAAATGAGTTGGAAAATGTTTCCTTCTCTTCCGTTTTCTGAAAGAGATTGTATAGAACTGATGTTATTTTTTAAATGTCTGATAAAATTAAATGAAACCATTTAGGTTAAAGTTTTCTTTTAAATGATATTTAACTATAAAATCTATTTAATAGATATAGGTATTGATGCTTCTAAGTGAGTTGTGTCATTATGTATCTCAAAAGCGAATTTATCTATTGTATCTTCATCTTCAACTTTATGTGCAAAGAGTGGTTGGTGGTTGTGGTTGTTGTTAGGTGCTGTCCAGTTGGTCCCAGTTCATAGCAACTCTGTACAATAGAACTAAACACTGCCTGGTCCTGTGCCATCCTCAAACAATTGCTGTTTTTGAGCTCATTGTTTCAGCCACTTTGCCAATCCATTTCAATGACAGTCTTCTTTTCCGTTGGCCCTCTGCTTTACCAAGCATGATGTCCTTCTCCAGGGACTGATTTTTTCTAATAACTTGTCCAGAGAACATGAAACAAAGTCTTTCCCTCCTCCCTTTTAAGGAGTGTTCTGGCTGTACTTCTTCCAAGACAGATTTATTCATTCTTCTGGCAGTCCACAGTATATTCAATATTCTTTGCCAACACCATAATTTAAAGACATCAATTCTTCAGTCATTGTATTCATTGTCTAGCTTTCATGTATGTATAAGCCAATTAAAATTACCATGGCTTGGGTTAGGCACAACTTAGTACTCAAAATGATGTACTTTTGAACACTTCAAAGAGATCTTTTGCAGTGTATTTGTGCAATGCAATACATCATTTGATTTTTTTTTTTTACTGTTGCTCAATGGGCACTGATCGCAGATCCAAGTAAAATGAAGTTCTTAACAAGGTGAATATTTTCTGTTTGAGATGATGTTGCATATTGATCCAGTTCTGAGGAATTTTACTTTTTTATGGTGAACTGTAACCCATACTGAAGGCTAAACTCTTTGATCTTCATCAGTAAGTATTTCAAGTCCTTTTCACTTTCAGCAAGAAAGGTTGTGTCCTCACAGTTTGTTAGTAAGTGTTCTTCCAATTCTGATGTTGCATTCTTCTTGGTATAGTTCAGTTTCTCAGATTATTTGCTCAGCATACATATTGAATAAATATGGTGAAATGATAACAACACTGATGCAAACCATTCATGATTTCAAACCATACATTATCCCCTTGTTCTATTCAAACAACTGCCTCATGTCTATTTATAGGTTCCAAATGAGCACAATTAAGTGTTCTGGAATTCCCATTCTTTGCAATGTTATCCATAATCTGTTATGAACTACACAGTCAAATGCTTTTGAACAGTCAATAAGACACAGATGAACATGTTTCGGACATTCTCTGCTTTTAGCCAACATCCATCTGACATCACTAATAATATTCCTTATTCCATGTCCTCTTCTGAATCCAGCTTGAATTTCTGGCAATTCCCTGTTGATGTGCTACTGCCACTGTTTTTAGATTATCTTCAACATAATTTTACTTGCATGTGATATTAACCATATTTTGTTAACAATTTCTGCAGTCTGTTGGATCACCTTTCTTTGGAATAGGCACACATGTGGATCTCTTCCACTCAATTTGCCAGGTAACTATCTTCCAAATTTCTTGGCATAAATGAGTGAGTGTTTCTAGCACAGCATCCATTTGTTGAAACATCTCAATGTGTATTCTATCAATTCCTGGAGCCTTGTTTCTCACCAATTTCTTCAGTGCAGCTTGGACTTCTTCCTTCAAAACCATCAGTTCTTGATCACATGCTCCCTCCTGAAATTATTGAGTGTTGACCAATTCTTTTTTGTACAGTGACTTTTGTATTCCTTCCATCTTCAACATTCCTGCATCATTCAGTATTTTGCCCATAGAATCCTTCAATATTGCAGCTAGAGGCTTGAATTTTTTCTTCAGTTCTTTCAGCTTGAGCAATGTCTAGTGTATTTTCTTCTTTTGGTTTTCTAACTCTAGGTCTTTGCACTTTCATTATAATACTTTACTTTATTTTCTCAAGCCAACCTTTAAATCTTCTATTCAGTTCTTTTACTTCATCATTTCTTCCATTCATTTTAGCTACTCTCTGTTCAAGAGCAAATTATAGAGTCTCTTCTGACATCCATTTAGGACATTTCTTTCTCTCCTGCCTTTTTAATGACCTATTGCTCTCTTCATGTATGATATCCTTAATGTCATCCCACAATGTGTCTGGTCTTCGGCCATTAGTGTTGTATGCATTACACCTACTCTTGAGATGGTTTCTCAATTCAGGAGGGATATATTCAAGGTCATACTTTGGCTCTCATGAATTTGTTTTTATTTTCTTCAGGTTCAATTTCAATTTTTTGTTAGGTGTTATCAAGTTGGTTCCAAATCATAGTGACCTTATATACAACAGAACAAAACACATAAATTTGTATTACAAATTCAATAACAAACATTCTATCAGCAGGTTATATTATTATGAAATACTAAATACGTTGTTGTTGTTAGGTGCCATTGAATCAAGTCCAACTTATAATGACCCTATGTACAACAAAACAAAACACTATCTGGTCCTGCACCATCCTCACAGTATTTGCTGTGCTTGAGCTTACTGTCATAGCTCCTGTGTCAATGCATCTTGTTGAGGGTCTTCCCCTTTTTCGCTCTCTACTTTATCAAGCATGATATCCTTCCCCAGGGACCAGTCCCTTCTGATAGCATGACCAAAGAAGGTGAGATGAAGTCTGGCCATTCTTGCTTCTAAGGAGCATTCTGCCTGTTCTTCTTCCAAGACTGATTTGTTCATTCTTCTGGCACTTTATAGTATTTTCAATATTCTTCACCAACACCACAATTCAAATGCATCATTTCTTCTTTGCTCTTCCTTATTCATTGTCCATGTCTCACATGCAAATGAGGTGATTCAAAATACCATGGTATGGTAGTTAAGTTTGTGTGTTGTGGTTGAGTGGCTGGGCAGCTGGATGTAGTTAGTCCCCATGGTGATAATGGTAATTAACTCCATCGTGGAATCTACTGGAGCAGCTAAGTAGCTGTTTTAGGGATGTGGTCTGCTTCCAGTATATAAGAAGCAACTTTTGAGGAAGGTCTCCAGCTTATGGCATGCTTGAACCCTGCATGTAGCTGAGTCATTCATTGTTCAACAACGCGCCATGCTCTGCTGATCTTGGGACTTCAATGGACTTGAATCAATGGGCTGCCATGTTGTTTGGTAATATTGGGACTGTGCCTTTTCACTTGTCGACCTTGGGTTTGTCAGCCTCAGCAGTCATCTGCTACCTGAGTAAAGAAAAGCCTCTAGCTTCAGTGGGCCAGGAGCAAGAGGCAGAGCTGAAGCCCAAGGTCAAAGGGCTTTCACCCAGTCCCTAGAGTCTGGCACTTTGAACTTGGACTTCTAGCCTCCAAAAATTATAAGAATAAACTTGTTTGTTAAAGCCTTCCCATTTGTGATATTTTCTGTTAGAGCAGCACAGAGGTAACCAAAACACATGGCTTGGGTCAGACACATCTCAGTCTTCAAAGTGACATCTTTGTTCTTTAACACTGCAAGCAAGCAAACAACAACAACAACAAAAAAGGTCTTTTGCAGAAAATTTGCCCAGTGTAATACATTATTTGATTTCATGACTGCTGCTTCCATGGGTGTTGATTGTGGATCCAAGTGAAAGGAAATCCTTAACAATTGAAGTCTTTTCTCCCTTTATCATTATGTTGCTTATTGGTCCAGTTGTGAAGATTTTTATTTCTTTATGTTGAGGGGTAATCCATATTGAAGTCTATCATCTTTGATCTTTCCCAGTAAGTGCTTCAAGTCCTCTTCACTTTCAGTAAGCCAGTTAGTGTCATCTGCATATCAAAGGTTGCTAAAGAGTCTTCCTCCAGTCCTATGGACATGTTCTTTTTCATATAGTACAGTTTCTCAGATTACTTGCACAGCACACAGATCGAATAAGTATGGTGAAAGGATACAACACTGATGTATAACCTTTCTGTGATTTATGGTCAATTCTGCAGTCAGCCCCTGGTCTCGTTCTGATTAATGGTATTTGTATCACTGTCACCTCTTTCCACAGATGTGGTCAGTCTAATTCCTGTGTATTTCATCTGATGAGGTCCACCTATATAGTTGCCATTTGTGTTGAGAAAAGATATTTTCAATGACTAGATCTTTGGTCTTGGAAAATTCTATCACGTGCTCTCCAGCATCGTTCTATCACCAAGGCAATATTTTCCAACCACTTATCCTTCTTCATTTCCAACTTTCACATTCTAATCACCACTAATTATCAATGCATCTTGATTGAATGATTGGTGAATTTCAGGCTGCAGAAGTTGGTAAAAATCTTCAATTTCCTCACCCTTAGCATTAGTGTTTGGTGCATAAATCTGAATAATGGTCATATTAACTGCTTTTCATTGCAGTCATATGGATATTATCCTATCACTGACAGCATTGTACTTCAGGTAGATCTTGAAATGATCTTTTTGATGATGAAAGTGACAGCATTTCTCTTTCATTTGTCATTCCCAACTTAGTAGACCAAGTGATTGTCTGATTCAAAATGGCCAATACCAGTTCATGTCAGCTAACTAACAATGCTTAGGACATTGGTCTTTATGTGTTCTATTTCATTTTTACAACTTCCAGTTTTCCTAGATTCATACTTTCTACATTCTATATTCTGATTATTAATGGATGTTTTCAGCTGTTTCTTCTCATTCTGAGTTTTGGTACATCACCATATGAAGGTCCTGAAAGCTTTACTCCATCTATATCATTAAGGTCAGCTGTACTTTGAAGGGGCAGCTCTTCCCTGGTCACATTTTGAGGGTCTTCCAACCTGAGGAGTTCACCTTACAGCATTTTATCAGATAATGTTCCACTGTTATTAATAAGGTTTGCACTGGCCATTTTTTTTTTTTTTTTTTAGAAGTAGATCTCCAGGGACTTCTTCCTAATCTGCATTAGTTTGCAAGCTCCACTGAAACCTGTCCCCTATGGGTGACCCTTTTAGTATTTAAAATACTAGTGGCATAGTTCTAACATCTCAGCAATATGCAAGCCACCATAGTGTCAAAGGGGCAAGGAGGCCACATCTCCTGACCTCCTCTAACCCCAAAAGAGGAAGACAGAAGCACCATTAATAGCCCAAGGCCTATTCCTGCAAGGCCAGACATGCTGCCTCCCTCCAGCCCTTTCACCAACCCTGATACCAACCGTTCCTCCCACAACACTCACCACCTTTCTGCTGCATTTGATAATTCACTGCAGTGGTCACACAGAACTCACAGATTATGGGGTTTATTAGGGAAGCACCAGGCTACAATTCAAGTTCAGGAAAGATGTTCAGTCTCTCCCAGCCCACCGTCTCTCAGCCAACAGTCCCTCTCAGCCACTCTCCCAGCAATGTCTGTCTCTGGGTGTCTCTCTTAGCAATGTGTGTCTCTCACGTCTCTTTCCCAACAGCACGTGTCTCTCAGGAGTGCATGTCTCTCAGGAGCGTGTTTCTTCTCAGCAGCATGTCCTTCTCAGCCAGCAGTCAGAGAGAGAGAGACTTCCTTTTGAGCCTGCAGAGTAGCCAGACTAACCAATCATAACATCAGAATTCTAAGCACCTGAGAGAGAGCAAACTTCCTGGAACATGGTGTAAGGTCACAGTAAGCAGAAGAGGATGCACAAAAGTGGGGTTAAAGAGAAGTTTTTATTCTGCACTCCTGGGAGAGGTTTACGGGTCCCCAAGAGGGGCCCAGGCAAGGTTCATGGGTCCCTGAGAAGGGCTACCCTGGTGAAAGAAAGGGTTTTTTATAGTTATTTTCTTCCTGGTTCTTAGAGGACCAGAGTGAGAGCAGGGTGTGTGTTACAGGGACCAATAAGGTTAAAGTACCCCATTAGCATGGGTGTAGGAAGTAGAGTTGAAGTACTTCATTAACATAGTGGGCAGGAAATGGTGGAGGCTTTCGTGAGTAAGAGTCAGGTGCTGGGATCTTTCGTAAGGAAGGGCTACATGCTAGGGTCTTTCGCAAGCAAGAGCTATGTGCTAGGGTTTTGTATGGGCTCTGGTCTTCTTGCTGGACCAGTTCTTATAATTCCCTCCTGCTCAATCATTCATCCACCTGACCAGCCATGCTTCTGCCTAACACATGGCTTTGTGCCACTGCTCAACAGAAATGCCCCAGGTAGATAACTAGCAATCAGGAGCTCCTAAGTTGCTCATGGCAAATTCCACCACGGAGTTTACAAAGACTTATGGGTAGAAAAGCCACACTAAGTAATTTACTACACTGCACATAGTATGACAAACTGACAGACAAGTTGTAGAGAATTGTTCACAGTATTATATTTTAAACTTTCAGTGTGTGTGGGATCTGTAATGATATCCTCTCTTTCATTTCTTACTTTACTAATTTGTGTCTTCTATCTTCTTGGTTATTCTTTTCAAATGACTAGCTATTGGTTCCATTGATTTTCTGTATAGTTTTTGTTTTCATTTTCATTGATTTCTGTTTTGTCTGTATTATTTCCTTTCTTATGCTGGCTTTGGTTTTCATTTGCTCTTCTTGTTCTCATACTCTAAGACAGAACCTTATTGATTCAAGACCTTAATTCCTATATATGTATTTAATAGTATGAATTTCCTTCTAAGTAGGCTTTAGTGCATCCTATAAATTTTGATTATGTTTATTGTTTTTATTCACTTTCGTATATTTTCTATTTGTCCTGACATTTTATTTTTGACCAGTGGATTGCTTTTAAGTATATTGCTTAATTTCCAAAGTTTGAGGGGCATTTTCTAATTATCTTCCTGTTAATCATTTCTATTTTAATTCCACTAAAGACAGAGAACATATTTTTTGTTTTTAATTTCCTTTAAATTAAAGGGTTTTTTTTTTTATTATTTTATTGCCCAAGATAGGGTCTATTTTTGTGACTGACTCATGTGCACTTGCAAAGGATGTATATTCTGCTATTATTGGGTTAATTGTTCTATTATTATTAGGTCAAGTTTGTTGATAGTATTTTTTAGGTATTACATATTCATTTTTTAAATACATTTTATTGAATTATAATTTATGTGCAGTGAAATACACAAAACTAAAGTGACATGGATCAATGCTTTTTTTTTTTTTCTTTTTTTTGTGATCCCTCCCCTTCCTTCCCACCCCTGGTAATCAACAAAGAAAGTTTCCTTCCATATATAAACCTTTCCTTGACTTTTTACAATAATGAACTAATACTATATTTGTCCTTCTGTGGTTGACTTATTTCACTCAGCATAATATCCTCCAAGTTCATCCATGTTATGTGGTGTTTTGCAGATTCTACATTATTCTTTAGTGTTGCATAGTATTCCATTGTGTGTATGTACCATAATTTGGATATCCAGTCTTCTACTGATGGACACATAGGTTGTTTCCATCTTTTGGCTTTTGCAAATAGTGCTGTGATGAACGTGGGTATGCATATATCTGTTTTTGTCCTGGCTCTCACTTTAGGATATATACCTAGTAATAGGATTGCTGGGTCAAATGGTATTTCTAATTCCAGTGTTGTAAGGAATTGCCATACTGCTTTGCACAGTGGTTGTATCATGTTACAGTCCAACCAACAGTGTATGAGAGTCCCAATCTCTCCACATCCTTGCCAGTATTTGTTTTTTTCTGTCTTGTTGAACTTTGCCATTAGTGCTAGGGTGAGATGGTATCTCATTGTTGTTTTGATTTGTGTTTGTCTGATGGCTAATTATCATGAGCATTTCTTCATGTATTTGCTGGCTGCCTGAATATCCTGTTTGATGAAGTGTCTATTCATGTCTTCTGCCCATTTTTTAATTGAATTGTTAATCTTTTTATTGTTGAGGTGTTGCAGTTTTCTATACACTTTAGAGCTAAGTCTCTTGTCAGATATGTCATTACCAAATATTTTTCCCCAATCTGTAGGTTCTCTTTTGGCTCTTGGAGAGGTCTTTTGAAGTATATAAAAATTTAATTTTTAGAAGGTCCCATTCATCTAGTTTATCTTAAGCTGTTGGTGTATTTTGAGTCATGCTTGACAGTCTATTTATGCCACAAATGAGGGCCCCTGAATTTGCCCCTATTTTTTTCCTTGAAGAACTTTATAGTTTTAGGTTTCACATTTAAGTCCATCTGGAGTTAGTTTCTGTGTATGGTGTGAGACATTGATCTTACTTCATTTTCCTGCAAATGGATATCCAGTTTTGCCAGCATCATTTGTTAAAGAGACCACCTCTTGCCCTTGCTGAAATGGATTTCAGCCTTTTGTCGAAAATCAGCTGACAATATGTGGATGGATCTATTTCTGGATTCTCAATTCTGTTTCACTAGTATCATCTGTCATTGTACCAGTACCAGGCAGTTTTGACTACTGTGGCTGTATAGTAGGTTTTGAGATCCTGGGGTGATCTATATATTATATATTCTTGCTGATTTCTATGTACTCATTCTAATGATTACTAAGAGAGGAGCTTTCATCTCCAATGGTAGTAGTGGATTTTTCTATTTCTTCTTCAGGCCTCTCAATTTATGCTTTATGTATTTTGAAAATCTTTGTTAGGTTACACATTTAAGATAGTTATGTCTTCTTGGTGGATTGACCCTCTTAGCTTTATATAATATCCTTCCTTATCTCTGGTAATTTTCCTTCTTTAGAATTATACCTTTTCTGATATTAATATGGTCATTCTAGCTTTCTTTTGGTTAGTGTTTGCATGATATATCCTTTTAAATAATTTAACTTTTAGCATACTTATGTGATCTATTTTAAATGAGTTTTTTGTAGACAGCATATAGTTAGATGTTGCTTTTTAAAATCAAGTAGGTTTAGACCAGTTATTTTATGCAATCATTAATACTGTTGGATTTAAATTTATCATTTTATTATTTCTTATTTGTTTGTCCCCTCGGTTATTAATTCCTGTTTTCTCTTTCTTCCTTCTTCTAGTTTATTTAAATATTTTTAGTTGTTGTTGTTGTTGTTATGTGCTGTCGAGTCAGACCCGACTCATAGCGACCCCTCCTTGGATTTCCGAGGCAGTATCACTAGTAGGTTGCCCCATCTTCCTTCCGAGGAGTGGCTGTTGGGTTTGAACCGCCAGGCGTCTGGTTAGCAGTCGAGTGCCTTAGGCACTATGCTATCAGAGCTCCCATATTTTTAGTAGTCCCTTTTAATTTACGTATTGTGGTTTTGATTATATCTCTATGTATGGTTTCTTTTTAAAATTCTTTTGTTTCTGATTTTTTTTCTCCTTCACCCAAGTTAATAGTGTCTGCCCTCTAGTGGTTTTCCCTCCCTTCCCCACCCACCCCTGGTAACCATCAAAGAATATTTCTTTTTTGCGTATGAAACCATTTTCTTGACTTTACGATAGTAGTCTCATACAATGTTTGTCCTTTTGTGATCGACTAACTTTATCCAGCATAATGGCCTCTAAGTTCATCCATGTTATGAGATGTTTCATGAATTCATCTTTATTCTTTAGCATTGAGTAATATTCCATTGTATATGTGGATCATAGTTTGCTGATCCATTCTTCTGTTGATGGACATTTTTTAGGTTGTTTTCACCTTTTTGCTATTGTGAATAGTACTACAGTGAAGATGATTGTGCATATATCTGTTTGTGTCACGGTTCTTATTTCTCTAGGATATATACTTAGTAGTGGGATTGCACGATCATATGGTATTTTTATTTCCACATTTTTAAGGAAATGCCATACTATTTTCCACAGTGGTTGCACCATTTGCTAGTTACACTAGCAGTGTATGAAGGTTCCAGTCTCTCCACACTTCTGCAGCATTTGTTGTTTTCTGTTTTTTTGAACTTTGCTATTAGTGCTGGAGTGAGATGATCTCTAATTGTTTTTTCACTTGCATTTCTCTGAAGGCTAATGATCACAAGCATTTCTTTATGTGTTTGTTAGTTGCCTGAATGTCTTCTTTGGTGAAGTGTCTGCTCACGTCCTTTGTACATTTTCAATTGGATTATTTGTCTTTTTGTTGTTTAGTTCTTTTCTATAAATTTTAGAGATTAGCCTTGTGTTCAATATGTCATTGCCAAAAACTTTTACCAGTCTGTGGATTTTCTCTTTACTCTTTTGGTGAAATCTTTTTATTCACATAAGTCTCTTAATTTTTTTTAGGAAATCCTAGTCATTTATTTTGTCTTCTAGTATTTGTGAATTTTTATTTATATTAGATAGTGTATTTATATTCTGAATTAGGGCCCTTAAGTTTGTCCCTTTTTTTTTTTTTTTTTTTTTTTTTTGCCTTTATAGTTTCAGGTTTTATATTGAGGTCTTTGATTCAACTTCAGTTTGTTTTCCTATATGGTGCAAGATATGGATCCTGTTCCATTTTTCTGGAAATGGATATCCAGTTTTGCCAGTACCATTGATTAAAGAGACTATTTCTTCCCCATTTAATGTGTTTTGGTCCTTTGTCATAGATCAGCTCTCCATAAGTGGATGGATTTACTTCTGGCTTCTCAATTCTGTTCTGTTGGTCCATGTGTCTGTCATTGTACCAGTCCAAGCTGTTTTAAATACCATAGCTGCATAGTAGGTTTTGAGAACACAGTATGTGAAGCCTCCTACTTTGTTCTTCTTTAGAACTGCTTTACTTATCCAAGGTCTCTTTCCTTGCCATTTAAAATTGGTGATTAGTTTTTCCATCTCTTTAAAGAAAGACGATGGAATCTGGATTGGGATTGTATTTTATCTGTAGAACACTTTGGATAGTATTGACATTTTCATGATGTTAAGTCTTCCTGTCCTTGAACACAGTATGTATATAGTCTTCCATATATGTAGGTCTCTTTATATAGTTTTTGTTTGTTTGTTTGTGCTTACAGGTTTATTCAACACAGAACAATCCCCTCCAACTTTAGTGAGGTGGCTGACTACATCCATGACCAAGCTGGAATTCAGTAGCTGACTCAGCCCCAGCCTCAGCTTTCTTATTAGTACCAGGAGGCACAGCACTCCATCTGTATGTGTCTCTGTTAGCCTCTCCCCAAGTCAGTCTTGCAGGTCATTCACCCTGCAGATGTTTAGATCATGGCCTGTCAGTCTCAGTATGACTGCAGCACAGGGAGGCAGGCACAATCTCAGTGAGCAGATGGAGGTAATCATGGAGGTACTGGATACCCTCATTGGTAGGGAACCAGTAGGAATGTCTCCAGGCAAACTGTTCCTTTATGTGATTTGATAGACTGCGTGGCCCTTATGACATGAAAGTTGGGCATGTTCTTCTCTGCCAGTTTGGGGTGTTTTGGCAGGTGAGCATGCTTCTTGGCCACTGTCATCCCCTCTTTATAAATGAGTTCATAAATGGTACTCTGGTTCTTCTTGGGCACCAATATCAAGGGACTGCTGCATCCATAGCCAGGACTGGAAAGTAAGGCATATAGGTCTTTTGTGTCACTGGTGAGATTTATTCCTAAGTACTTGATCTTTTGGGTGGTTATGGGTGTAAGATCATATCATCTGCAAATAGAGATAGTTATACTTCTGCTTTGCCAATTTGGATGTCTCTTATTTCTGTTTTTTGTCTTACTGCTCTGGCAAGGACTTTCAATATAATAGTGAATAGGTTTGTTGTTGTTGTTAAGTGCCGTCGAGTCATTTCCGACTCATAGCGACCCCATGCACAGCAGAACGAAACACTGTCCGATCCCACGCCAGCCCCACAATCCCTGCTATACTTGAGCCCATCATTGCAGCCACTGTGTCAATCCATCTCGTTGAAGGCCTCCTTATGAATAGTGAATAGGAGTGGTGGTTAAAGGGAATCCCTGTCTGGTACCTGTTTATAAGTGGAGTACTTTCAGTCTTTCCCCATTGAGAATAATGTTGGCTATTGGTTTTGTATATATGTCCTTAATTATGTTGAGGAATTTCCCTTCTGTTTCTACTTTGTTGAGCATTTTTATCAGGAATGGGTGTTGGGTGTTATCAAATGCCTTTTCTGTGTTGATTGATATGATCATGTGGTCGTTTTCCTCTGTTTATGTGGTGGATTGTTTTTCTAATATTGGAGCATTCTTATGTACTTTGATGAATTCCTTTGGGGCATGATTTTTTTTTTTTTTTTTTTTTGATATGTTGCTGCATTCTTCTGGCAAGGATACTGTAGAGAAGTTTTGTGTCTATGTTCCTGAATGATAGTGATCTATAATTTTCTTTTTTAGTTGTGTCTTTGCCTGGCTTTTATTTCAGTGTTAGGCTTGCTTTACAAAATGAATTTGGGAGTACTCCCTCCTTATCTATAATCTGGAACAATTTGAGTAGAATTGGTGTCAGCTTGTCTCTGAATGTTTGGTAGAATTTGCCAGTAAAGCCATCTGGGCCAGTACTTTTCTTTGTTGGTAGTTTTGTTATGAACTGTTTAATTTCGTCTTTTGTTATAGATCTGTTCTAATTTTCTACCTCAGTCTGTGTTAGTTTACATAGGCAGTATGTTTCTAGAAATCTGTCCAATGTTTGCTAGGTTTTAAAATTTGTTGGAGAATAGTTCTTCATATATCCTGATATTGTTCTTTTATTTTGGTTGGTTTTGTTGTGACATCATCCATTTCATTTCTTATTGGTGTTGTTTGCATCTTCTTCTTTGTTAAATCTACCAGTGGTTTGTTGATTTTGTTAATCTTTTTGAAGAACTGAGGTAGGCTGGCCCAGGGCCAGGAGGCTGCTTTTCACTTTTGAGCAGCTCTATTTTAAGCCTGTTGTCTGAGGCTGGGGAGCCTGGGACTGGGGGCTGCTTTTCCCTTGGGAGTGACTTTATGTTAAAGTCGAGTCCTGAGGTAGGCAGACCTGGGGCCTAGAGGCTCCTTTTCACTAAGGGGTGGCTCTCTATTAAAGCCAGGGCCTGAGGTAGGTGGGCTAGGGCTTGGGGGCTGCTTTTTGTTTGTGGGCAGCTCTATTTTTAGCCCACTGCCTGAGGTAGGTGGGCCTAAGACTGGGGGCTGCTTTTCTCTTGGGTGTGGCTCTGTATTGAGGCCAGGTCATGAGGTAGGCAGGTTTGGGGCTTAGAAGCTGCTTTTCACTTGAAGGTGGCTCTATATTAAGGCCAGGGCCTGAAGTAGGTTGGCCTGGGGCTAGGAGGCTATTTTTCACTTGGGGGTGGCTCTTTATGAAGGCCAGGGCTGAGGTAGGCATCCCGGGGCTTAAAGGCTGCTTTTCACTTAGGTATGGCTCTATGTTAACGTCTGGGCCTAAGGTAGGTGGGCCCAGGGCTGGGAGCTGCTTTTTCACTTGGGGGTAATTCTTTATTAAGGCTGGGGCCTGCAGCAGGCCACCCGGGAGTTGGGGCTGCTTTTTGCTTGTGGGCAGCTCTATTTTAAGGCCATTGCCTGAGGTAGGCAGGTGCAGAGGGGTTAGGAGCAACTAAGGAAGAAGAACTTTTCTGTCAGTTTGTCATCCTGTGGTGGGTTATGTGTTGCTATGAGGCTGGAGGCTATGCCACTGTGTTGCAAAATGCCAGCAGGGTTACCCGTGGTGGGCAGATTTCAGTGGAGCTTCCAGGATAAGACAGGCTTGGAAGAAGGAAGAGAGGCCATCCACTTCTCAAACAATCGATCAGTGAAAACCTTATGAAAAGCAGTGAAACACTGTCTATTACTGGAAAACTTTATGAATACCCTGAAACATTGCCCCATATAGTGCCAGAAGATGAGCCCATCAAGTCAGAAGGCACTCAAAATTTGACAGGGGTAGAGCTAACTCCTCAGAGTAGAGAAGACCTTAATAATATGGATAGAGTAAAGCTTTTGGGACCTCCATTTGCTGATGTGGCATGACTCAAAATGAGAAGAGCTGCAAACATACATTAATAATTGGAACATAAAATGTACAAAGTATGAAACTAGGAAAATTAGAAGTTTTCAAAAAATGAAATGGAATGCATAAAGATTGATATCATGGGGATCAGTGACCTGAAATGGTTTTGGCCATTCTGAATCAGACAGCTATATGATCTACTATGCCAGGAATGACATACAGGAATGGTGTGGCATTCATTGTCACAAAGACTGTTTCCAGATCTGTCCTCAAGTACAATGCTGTCAGTGATAAGATAATCTCCATACACCTACAAGGAAGACCAGTTAATACTACTACTGTTCAAATTTACACATCAGCCACCAAAGCCAAAGATGAGGAAATTTAAGATTTCTACCAACTTCTGCAGTCTGAAGTTGACTGCACAGGCAATAAAGATGTGTTGATTGTCACTGGTGACTAGAATGGAAAAGTTGGAAACAAAAAGTTACTGGTAGTTGGAAAATATGGCCTTGGAGACAGAAATAACACTGATCACATGATAGAATTTTGCAAAACCAACAGCTTATTCATTGCAAATACCTTTTTCCAACAACTTACATGATGACTATACACATGGACTTCACCAGATGGAATACACAGAAATCAGATGGACTACATCTGTAGCAAGAGTTGACAGAGAAGTTCAATATCTTCAGCCAAAACAAGGCCAGGAGCTGATTGTGGAACAAACTATCAATTGCTCATATACACATTCAAATTGAAGTCAAAGACAAAGAAAACAAGTCCATGAGAGCCAAAATATCACCTTGATCATAACCCTCTTGAATTTAGAGACCATTTAAAGAATATATTTCATGCATTGAACACCAATGACAAAAAACCAGAGGAAGTGTGGGATGACATCAAGACCATCATCCGTGAAGAAAGCAAGAGGTCATTGAAAAGGCAGGAAAGGAAAAAAAAAGACCAAAATGAGTGTCAGAAGAAATTCTGAAACTTGCCCTTGAGTGTAGAGTAGCTAAAGCATATGGAAGAAAATGCCTAGATAAAGGAGCTGAATGGAGGATTTCAAAGAGCAGCTGGAGCAGACAAAGACAATTACTATAACGAAATGTTCAAAGACCTGGAGTTAGAAAACCAAAAGAAAAGAACATGCTTGGCATTTCTCAAGCTGAAAGAACTGAGGAAAAATTTAAGCCTCAAGTTGCAATATTGAAAGGTTCTATGGGCAAAATACTGAATGATGCAGGAAGCATCAAAAGAAGATGGAAGGAATACACAGAGTCACTATACCAAAAATAATTGGTTGATGTTTGTCCATTTCAGGAGTAGCACGTGATCAAGAATCAATGGTACTGAAGTAAGAAGTCGAAGCTGCAGTGGAGGAATTGGTGAAGAATAAGACTCCAGGAATTGGTGGGATATGCATTGAGATGTTTCAACAAACAGATGGAGGCACTCACTCAGTTATACCAAGAGAACTGGAAGACGGCTACCTGGCCAATTGACTGGAAGAGATCCATATTTGTACCCATTCCAAAGAAAGATGATTCCACAGAATGTGGAAATTATTGAACAATATCATTAATATCACATGCAAGTAAAATCTTGTTGAGGATAATTCAAAAACGGTTCCAGCAATATACTGACAGGGAGCTTCCAGAAATGCAAGAAGGATTCAGAAGAGGATATGGAGCGAGGAGTATCATTGCTGATGTCAGATGGGTCTTGGGTGAAGGCAGAGAATACCAGAAAGATGTTTACTTACATTTTATTACCTATGCAAAAGCCTTCAATTGTGTGGATCATAACAAATTATGGATAACATTGAGAGGAACGGGAATTCCAGAACACTTGATTGCACTCATGAGGAACCTATACATAGATCAGGAGGCTGTCGTTCGAATAGACTAAGGGGATACTGCATGGTTCAAAATCAAGAAGGGAGTGTGTCAAGGTTGTGTCCTTTCACCATACTTATTCAACTTGTATGCTGAACAAATAATCCAAGAAGTTGGATTATATGAAGAAGAGTGTGGCATCAGGATTGGAAGAGGACTCTTTAATGACTCAAGATACACAGATGACACAACTTTACTTACTGAAAGTAAGGATGACTTGAAGCACTTACTGATGAAAATTAAAGACTACAGCCTGCAGTATGGATTACACCTCAATATAAAGAAAACAAAAATCTTGACAACTGGTCCAATCAACAGCTTCATGGTGGATGGAGAAAAGATTGAAGTTGTCAAGGATTTCATATTACTTGGTTCTACAATCAACACCATTGAAAGCAGCAGTCAAGACATCAGATGACATGTTGCATTGGGCAAATCTACAAAAGATCTCTTTTGAGCGATGAAGAGCAAAGATGTCTCCTTGAAGACTAAGTGTGCCCAACACAAGCCATGGTATTTTCAATTGCCTCTTAATGCATGTGAGAGTTGGACAATGAATAAGGAAGACCTAAGAAGAGTTGATGTTTTTGAGTTGTGGTGTTGGAGAAGAATGCTAAGAATATCATGGATTGCTAAAAGGACTAACAAATCTGTCCTGGAGGAAGTGCAGCCAGAATGCTCCTTGGAAGTGAGAATGGCCAGACTTTGTCTCACGTACTTTAGTCATGTCAGAAGTAACCATTCCCTGGAGAAGGGTTTCATGCTTGGTAAAGCGGAGGGTCAATGAAGAAGGGGAAAGCCCTCAATGAGAAGGATAGGCACAGTGGCTGCAAATATGGGCTCAAGTATAGCAAGGATTTTGAGGCTGGCACAGGACGGGGTTTTATTCTGCTGCTTATAGCATTGCTATGAGTTGGAGATGACTCAATAGCACTTCACAAAAACAACAAATTTCAAATAAACAACTCATAGATTTGTTGACTCTTTCTATTGTTTTTCTGTTTCCTTTATTTCTGTTTGAATCATTATTAATTCATTTCTTCTGGCAAGTGTAGTGTTGGGTTTTTTTTTTTTTTTTTTTTTTTTTTGGCTGCTCTTTTTTGAATTGTTGGAGATGTTGGGTTAAGGTGTTGATTTGGGCTCTTCTTTTTTGATGTGTGCATTTATTGCTATAAATTAACCTCTGAGCCCTGATTTTGCTGTGTCCCAAAGATTTTGGTATGTTGTACTTCCATTCTCATTTGATTCAAGGAATTATTTATTCCTTCTATTACTCAGTAGGATTTAAGTGGGGTGTTACTCACTTTCCATGTGTTAGATGTTTTTTCCTTGCTCCTTCTAGCATTAATTTATAATTTTATAGGATTATGATCTGAGAAGATAAATGTACTATTTCAATGTTTTTAAGTTTGTTGAGACTTGCTTTGTAGCCTAACATATGGTCTATTTTGGAGATTGTTCCATGTGTGCTGGAAAATAATAAATATTGTGCTGTTGTTGGGGGAAGTATTGTGTAAATATCTCTAAGGTCAAGTTGATTGATTGCATTGTTTGGTTCTATATCTTTGTTGAGTTTCTTTCTAATTATTCTATCCTTCATCGAAAGTGATGTATTAATGTCTCTTATTATTGTAGCATCATCTATTTGTTTTGTCAATTCTGTTAAAGTCTGATTTATATATTTTGGGGCTCTTTCACTGAGTACATAGATAATTATTATGGTTATGGCCTTTTGTTCAATTGAGACTGTAATCATAATATAATGTTCCTCCTTGTTTCTTATAGTGGCTTGTGTCTTAAAGTCTATTTTATCAGAATTTATATTGCCATGCCTGCTCTTTTTGATTGCCATTTGCTTAGTATGTTTTTTTCCAACCTTGGTTTTCAGTCTATTTCTGTCTTTGTGTCTAGAATTTGTCTCTTGTAGACAGTACATTGATGGGTCATGTTTTCTTATCGATTCTGCAACTCTGTCTCTTGATTAGTGCATTTAACCTGTTTACATTCAGTGTGATTATCAACAAGGGTGAGTTTATTGCTGTGATATTGTTATGTGTTTTTTGTAGTGTTGCTGATCTCTTCCATATAATTCTGTGCTGAGCTCATTTTGTTTATGAAACATTTTTACATTTCCTTTGTTGCTGTTGTTTTAATATTCACTAAATATTTATGACTTTTTCCTATTTTTTATTTTGATGAGAAGGTTTATTAATTTTCTTTAAGGATATTTGTGGTTTATTATTTTCTTCCCAAGTTTAAAACACTCCATTCTATCTTCAAAATGTCTTGCCTTACTCTCCATTTGGAACTTCTGTAACTATACTACTTATACCCTCTTTTTTGCTTTGTAGGTTTCCTTATTTACAAATTGGTACCTCTGGTTCCCTATTTCCCGTCTTGGAAGTTTATTTTACTTTGGCTAATTTTATATCTGGGCTGGTTTCTGGGTTTTGTTGTCATGTGTGCTAATCACAGTTTGCTGTGTGCTATTGTTGGTTCTTTGTCTGAAGGACTTCCTACAGCAACTCTTGTAAGATTGGTCTATTTTTTACAAATACCCTTAATTTCTGTTGATCTGGAAATGTCTCAATTTTGCCCTCATATTTGTGGGAAAGTTTTGCTGGATATATAATTCTTCACTAGCAATTTTTTTCTTTCAGAGTTTTATACATGTCATCACATTATTTTCTTACCTGAGTAGATTCTGTCAAGAAATTAGTGCTCCATCTTATTGGTTGCATTTTGTAGGTAACTTTCTGTTTTTCCTAAGCTGCTTTCAGGATTCCTTCTTTGTCTTTGTTTTTAGAAAGTTTGATTATGGTGTGTATGTCTTGGAGATTTTCTTTTGGGGTCTATCGTGATTGGGGTTCATTGAACTTATTGAATACATATCTTCTCATCTTTCATCATATTGGGGAGTTTTTTTCCAACCAATGTTTGAGATTTTTCATTGCTTTTATTTGCTTTTCCTGTTCTGGAATTCTGATCACACATAAGTTATTCCTCTTGATGGAGTTCCACATAAATCTTAAGCTTTCTTAATTTTTTCTTTTTTCAGATTGTTTCCTTAACAAAGTAGTATTGAGAGATTTGTCTTCAATCTTGCTAATTCTGTTTTCCATTGATTCAACTTAATTGATTACTCCTTTGCCCTTTCAATGTGTTATCTACGTCTGAAAACTTAATGTTATTCTTCTAGATTTCTATTTGCTATTTTTATGTTTTCTAATTTTTCAATTTGTTTTTGTATTGTTTCCTAAATTCGTCTAGAATCTTGTATTTGTTTTCCTTAATTTTGTCAGTGTTTTCCTTACTTTGGTTAGTGTTTTCCTTGATCTGTCTCTCAATCTGGGAGCTCTGGTGATGTAGTGCGTAAGGCATTTGACTGCTAATCAGAAGTCTGGCAGTTCAAACCCCCTAGCCACTCCTCAGAGGGAAGATTGGGCAATCTACTTGCATAGTGATACTGCCTTGGAAACCTAAGGAGGGCTTTCTGTGAGTCGGATCTGACTCATTGGCAGTGAGTCTAGTTTTTAGTTTGTTTGGTCTCTCAGTCTATTGAAGGTGCCTAAATGTAATTCATTGGAATTTCTTATCAGGTAGTTCCAATATCCACTTTTTCCTAAGGTAATTCCAGTGTCACTTCTTCCTTTACTAGATATTCTGATTCTGAATTCTGGTCCCTTGTTTGTACTATTTTATCTTGCTTCCATGTCTGGATTGAAATTGTCAGTTGTCTCTGAGACATTGTGATGTCATTGTATTTGTATTTAATTGGTGATTGTATGTTGGTGTGATTCACCCAGGTTCTATTTTGCTTTATTTTGTTCTGATATATCTGAGTTAATGAGGCAGGTATGCAACTCTGTTCACTAGTTTGGCAGCACTTAGGCATTCACTACATGCCTCCTTGTGGGTGTGATAGAGGTTGAGAATGTGTGCACAGATCTCTGTTCACTGTTCATGTAGAGCGATTGAAGATGGATTTTGCTAGTATTGGCTGCCAACTATCTTTGATCAGTTGGTGCAGAAGTAAGTAGTGGCTCATACCCAGTGAGTGGAGCTGTAAGAGGCATGGATGTGGTTGGGTTGCATGGGCACCATTGGTGTCTCCCACCTTTCTGGTCAGCAGCCATTAGTGTGGATGTACATGCAGTCCTCTGCAACCAGAACCAATTATCAGGTTGTTTCCCAATCAGAATGTCACTTGCAAATATTCAAAATGGTTGTGCTGTCAGGTCAGTCAATAGTCCACAGCTTTTTTTGTCTCCTTATTCACTGTCATTTCATACAGTTTCTTTTACTAGTCAGTATTTAGACTACTTTTTTTCTTTCCCTTCGAAGTTCAGGGTTCCAGGATTATCATCTGTATCAGTTTCAATTGTTTTCTCATTTCTTTATTTTAGAGGGTCTGGGTAGCTTGTCTGCCTATTCTGCCATCTTGCCACAAGTCTTTTTGTATCACTATGCTACCAGAGCTCCTATCAGTTATCCTAGGGATTATAATATATATACTTGACTTGTGGAAATTATACTTAGTTTTAATATTTTACTATTTCCTAAGGCTGGCAGTTCAAACACACCAGCCACTCCTCAGAAGGAAGGTTGGTAAATCTACTTCCGTACTGATACTGCCTCAGAAACCCAAGGAGGGGTCGTTATGAGTCAGGTCCAACTCAATGACACATAACAACAACAACAATTTCCTGTAAAAATAAAAACATTACAACCATGTATACATCTTTATCCTTTCCCTTATAATTTGAAGTTATTATATCTGCATATTTTGAAAAACTCATAATACAGTGTTAAAATGTTTTGTTTTCAAACATTATATATATTTTGAAAAACTTCTTATTTACCCAGATCCTTACCATATCTGTTGTACTTCCTTTCATTTCTGAAGTTTCAAGTTTCCTTCTTATATAATTCTCTTTCAGAAGAGTAACTTTCTTGAGTTCTGGTAAGATGGTAGAAGAGGCAGAAATGCTGCACAGACCCTCTTCAACAAAGAAAAGGAGAACCAATTAACACAGATACAGAAAATAATCCTGGAGCCCTGAGCCTTGAAGAGAAGTATATAGAAGTGGACTAAACTCAAACTAGCAAAAGAATTTACATGAAAACACCCAAAAATGAAACATATGGAGCTGGGGTCTGGCAGTGATCCTGATGGCACAGACAGCTTTGATATTGCCAAGTGGTGGTAGGACCTAAAAATAAACCTAAAAATCAGCCCTGCTAGCCAGGGACTGCACAGAAGACTGCTCTGGCAGCTGGTGAATAAAAAGGGAAGCAGCAGAGAAGAAGGCAGGCTGAGCTGTGGATTTTTGCCTGTTCGGAGGGCACAGCCATTTTGAATGTTTACAAGGGGTTTGACCATTTTGGATATTTAAAGTGACAGTGTTCTCCCAGATTCCAGGGACTTAGGAACAGGCCCACTTGCTGGGAACAAGGACATTCCGGATGTGGATGACTGGAAAGTATGACATTGCCCTTGTTATTCTTATACCCTACACCCTCTTGGTGAATGGAGGATCAGCCATCTCTCACTCCCACCTACCTTGTAGGCTGGCAGAAATTCCATCCCAGTCTGTGTGCTCAGAGGGAGCCTGCGTGTCCTGCCCTGTCCGGCCTCGATTATTTTTTTTTCTGTTTTCTGTTTTTTAGTTTGTTTGTTTTTGTCTGTTTTAAAACTACTACTATTATTTCTTTTGTCCTCTTACTATTATTCATTATTCTTCCCTTCCAGGTTCAAGTTTTCAGCTTTTTTTTTTTTTTTTTTTTACCCTGTTCCTGGTTGCAATTTCTTTGTTTCTTGTGGTTAACCACATTCCTTATGGGTTTTTTGTTTGTTTGTTTGTTTTGTATTTTTCCCATTTTTTTCCTGCATTATTCTCTTTCTCTACCTTTTGTCTCTTACTGTCCTCTCACCAGATAGTGCTTTTTTTTTTCTTGTTCCCTTTTTTCTTTTCTTGGTTAGTGTTCCTGTGTGATTACACGGTGTGTGTTTTGTCCATTTGCTTTTACTTTTTTGATGGCTATTCAATTGTTATTTTTGTCTAACTGAGTGGAAGACATCAACAGTCCCCACATCTACACCCACATCTCCAGTGAGAACTATCACTTCCATCTCCAAAAATTAGCCAACAATAAACAACCACAAAGAAGAGCCTGACTCACCCATGGCTGCTCAACACAAACAGTTAACAGAGACCTAAATACAACATCACGATGTCTCAGGGACAACATACCATCACAGTCCACACAAAGAAGCAAGATAACGTTGTAGAAACAAGGGAGCAGGATACAGAACCAGAACATGTCCCTGAGGAAGAAGCAGCATTGGAACTCTCTGATAAAGAATTCAAAAGAATTATATTTAGATATCTTCAAAGGACTGAGAAACAGATCAAGGAAAACACAGACAAAACCCTAGAAGAATTTTGGAAGAAAATACCAACAAGAGCAAAATGACAAAATAAATGAAAAATTAGAAATAATTCTAAATCTACAGATAGAAATCCAGAAGGTTTAATACTAAATTGTGAGAATTAGATAACACATTGAAAAGGCAAAGGAGTAGAATTGATGCAGTGGAAGACAGAATTAATGAGATTGAAGAAAAATACCTGAATACTTCTTTGGAAAGGTATCAATCAGAAAAAAAGATCAAAATGACAGCAACCAATTCATACTTGTTGATAGTTTACACTGATTGTTAATGGATTAAATGCACTGCTCAAGAGACAGAGAGTTGCAGATTGGTTAAGAAAACAAAACCATCAAGAGACACATCTTAGAGACAAAGATAAAAATAGACTAAATCAAAGGTTGGAAAAAGATATATCAAGGAATGGCAACTGTAAAAGAGCAGGAGCAGAAATATTAATTTCTGATCAAATTGACTTTAAGACAAAAACCACCATACGAGACAAGGAAGGACATTATATCATGATTAAAGGATCAATTGAACATGAAGATATAACCATAATGAATATCTATGGACCCAATGAAAAAGCCCCCAAATACATGAATCAGACTTTAAAAGAGTTGAAAAGGCAAATAGATGACTCCACAGTCATAGTGGGAGACTTTAATACACCACTTTCTTTGAAAGATAGAAAAACTGGAGAGAGACTCAACAAAGATGCA
>NW_006922022.1:70340-71517 GCF_000298275.1 Orycteropus afer afer | reverse complement strand
TGGTGGAAGCCCTGAGACTATGGCCCGTAGCTGCCCTTCAGGTCTAGAGTTGAACCCACACCTATGGCTTCCAGCCAAACAAAGACAGGCATATGACTTAAACATTTACCTGAGGTAGATACACTCCTTGGAGAGAACATTCATGAGAGAAAGGAGAGCTGTTTATGCACCCGAGACAACTCAGGGGGCAGGTGTGCACAGAGAGATGGACACAGAGAAGAGGTTAACTATTGGTTGGAAGTGGGATGGGAGCAGTTGCATTGTGGTAAATTGTAGTCAATGTCATGAGACAAAGTATATGTGAACTGTTGTATGGAAAGTGAGTTTGCTCCGTAAATATTCACCCAAATCACAATTTAAAAAAACAGTAACTTTCTTTTGCATTTCTTTGATAGAAATTAGGAAATTCTCTTAAGTTTTCATTATTAAAAGGAAATATCTGAAATTTATTTTCACTGAATGTACAATTTTTGGTTGCCCCTCTGTGGAGTAGATTTTTTCAAGTTTAGCCACTGAAGGTGCTTATCTTTGGAGATCTTAGTTTTATGCAAAGATCTCTAATACAATGTATGAACTTATTCAAACACCAGGCTCTGTCTCCTGTTCTACAACCTGTGGCCATATAACCTAGAACACAGAAAGAATTTTAATTTCCTGTAATCTCTAGACTCTGAATCACTAATAACCTACTCTTCCACCATCTATGTTACTTTATCCAGCATTTCAATGTGTATTTTATGGAGTGATTTCTCTGAACAGATTATCTTTAATATTACTAGAAACACAGGCCTTTACTCTTTTATTCTTAAGCTCCTCTTGATTAACATTAAAGTACATTTTCCTTTGGTTTAGTGGTGGTGCAGTTTAGATTTTTTGTTAAGGATAATTAAAAAATAAATGTACATCTTATTGGCTAACAAAATACAAAATATATTATTCTGTCTGATAATATCAACCAGAATATTGATCCATCAAAATATTAAGTATAACTAAAAATCAATAAATACTGAGTGTATTTTTTCACTAAGATGTTTATTCTTAATCTTTAAGAAAAAGGGAAAAGGTGAAGACCAGGTTTGCTGGTCCAATAGAGCCTGGTGTAACCACTGAGACTATGGCCGCTAGCTGCCCTTCAGGTCTGGAATTGAACCCACACCTGTGGTTTCCAGCCAAACAA
>NW_006922022.1:55046-70165 GCF_000298275.1 Orycteropus afer afer | reverse complement strand
GTTGCATTGTGGTAAACTGTGGTCAATGACATGAGACAAAGTATATGTGAACTGCTGTATGGAAAGTGAATTTGCTCTGTAAATATTCAACCAAATCACAATAAATTAAAATAAATAATAATAATAATAAAAACTGCATTTAGTTGATTCCATCTCAAAGGGACCCTATAGGACAGAGTAGAACTAACCCTCAGGGTTTCCAGAACTATAAACTTCACACAAGCAGACTGCTTCATCTTTGTCTTATGGAGAGGTCAGTGGTTTCAAACCTTTCTCCTTTTGATAAGCAGCCCACTGTATAACCACAGTGCTCCTGGAATACTCCATGTTGTTCTTGTTAGGTGCCACTCAGTTGTCTCCAACTCATGGCGACCCAGTGTCCAACAGAACAAAACACTGCTTAGTCATGAGTTATCCTCACAGTCCTTGCTATACCTGCGCCCATCATTGCAGCCACTGTGTCAATCCATCTCATTGAGGTTCTTCCCCCTTTTTTGCTGACACTCTGCTTTACGGGTGTTTTGGTTACCTAGTGATATTTCTGACAGAAATATACCACAAATGGATGGCTTTAACAAACAGGAGTTTATTCTTACAATTTTTGGAGACTAGAAGTCTGAGTTCAAAGTGCCAGGCTCTAGGGGCTGGGTGAAAGCCCCTGGACTTTGGGCTTCAGCTCTGCCTCTTGCTCCTGGCCAGAGGCATCTCTTCACTAAGGCAGCTACTGGCTGCTGAGGCTATCAAGCCCAAGGTTGACGAATAAAATGGTACAGTCTTGATGTTACCAAACAACACAGCCAGCCATTGATTCAAGTCCATTGAAAGTCCCAAGATTGGCAGAGCATGGCAAGCTACTGAACAATGACTCGGCTACATGCAGGGTTCAAGCATGCCATAAGCTGGAGCCTTTCCTCAAAATTGCTTCCTATATACTGGAAGCAGACTACATTTTTAAAGCAGCTACTCAGCTGCTTATGGTAGATCCCACCATGGAGTTGATTGCCAATCTCATCATGGAGAATAACTACCACCAGCTGCCCAGTCACTCAATCAGGCCCAGCCCAGCTGACACACAAACTTAACTACCACACCAAGCATGATATCCTTCTTCTGACACCACCACCAAAGTAGGTTAGACAAAGTGTGGACGTTCTCACTTCCAAGGAGCATTCCAAAAGCACTTCTTCCAAGATAGATTTGTGCATTCTTTTGGCAGTCCATGGTGTTTTCAATATTCTTCACCAACACCATAACCCAAAAGCATCAACTCTCCTTCAGTCTTCCTTATTCATTGTCCAGCTTTCACATGCCTATGAACTGATCGAAAATACCATGGCTTAGGTTAGGCACACCTTAGTCTTCAAAGTGGCAACTTTGCTCTTCAACACTTCAAGATATCTTTTGTAGCAGGTTTACCCAATATGATGTTGTTGTTGTTGTTGTTATGTGCTGTCAAGTCAGACTCGTATCATAGCGACCCCTCCTTGAGTTGCCAAGGCAGTATAACTACAGAAGTAGATTGCTTCCGAGACCCAGTATGATACAACCTCTGATTTCTTGACTGCTGCTTCCATGTCTTTTGATTGTAGATTCAAGTAAAATGAGATCTTTGACAACTTCAATCTTTTCTCCATTTATTGTGATGGCTGCTTATTGGTCCAGCTGTAAAGATTTCTGTTTTCTTTATGTTGAGATGTAATTCATACTGGAGACTGTAGTCTTTAATCTTCATTAGTAAGTGCTTCAAATTATCTTCACTTTCAGCAAGCAAGATTGTATCATCTGTATATCACAGTCTTCCTCCAATCCTGATGGCTATGTTCTTCATATAGTCCAGCTTCTCAGATTATTTGTTTAGTATACAGATTGAATAAGTATGGTGAAAGGATACAACCCTGACACACTCACTTCCTGATTTTAAACCATGCAGTATTCTCTTGTTCTGTTTGAACCACAGTCTCCTGATATATGTACACATTCCTCATGAGCACAATTAACTGACTGGAATTCCCATTCTTCTCAATGTTATCCATAATTTGTTATGATCCACACACTCACACGCTTTTGCATAGTCAATAAAACATAAGAAACATCTTTCTGATATTCTTTGTTTTCAGCCAAGACCCAGCTAATATGAGCAATGATAGATCTCATTCCATGTCCTTTTCTGAATCCAACTTGCATTTCTGGAAGTTCTCTGTCAATATGCTGCTGGAACTGTTTTTTAATTATCTTCATCAAGATTTTACTTGCATGTGATATTAATGATCTTGTTCAGTACTTTCCATATTCTGTGAGATCATGTTTCTTTGGAATTGGTACACAAATGGATCTTTTCCAGTCAGTTGACCAAGTAGCTATCTTCCAAATTTCCTGGCATAGAAAAGCTAGTGCCTCCAGTGTGGCATCTGTTTGTTGAAACATCTCAAGGGGTTTTCCGTCAATTCCTGGAGGCTTGTTCTTTGCCACTGCCTTCAGTACAGCTTCGACTTCTTCCTTCAGTTCCATTGGTTCTTGATCATATGCCACCTCCTGAAATGGATGAACATTGACCAGTTCTTTTTGGTATAATGACTCTGTGTATTCCATCCATCTTCTTTTGATGTTTCCTACATCATTCAATATTTTGCCCATAGAATCTTTCAATATTGCAACTCGAGACGTGATTTTTTTTGTGTATTTCCTTCAGCTTGAGAAATGCTAAGCATGTTCTTCCCTTTTGGTTTTCTAACTCCAGATCTTTGCACATTTCATTATAATAATTGACTTTATCTGCTTGAGCTGTGTTTTGAAATCTTCTGTCAACTCTTTCATCTTGTCATTTCTTCCATTTGCTTTAGCTACTCTTTACTCAAGGGCAAGTTTCAGAGTTATTCTGACATCCATTTTGGTCTTTTCTTGCTTCCCTGTCTTTTTAATGACATTTACTTTCTTCATGGATGATGTTTTCGTGATGTCATCCCAAAATTCCTCTGATTTTCGGTCACGGGTGTTCAATGAATCAAATCTATTCTTTAGATGGTCTCTAAATTCAGGAGGGATATTATCAAGGTCATATTTTGGCTCTCATGGATTTGTTTTAATTGTCATCAGGTTCAACTTGAACTTTCATATGAGCAATTGATGATCTGTTCCACAATCAGCTCCTGGCCTTGTTTTGGCTGAAGATACTGAACTTCTCCATTGCTTCTTTCCACAGATGTAGTTAATCAATTCCTGTATACTCCATTTGGCGAAGCCCATGTGTATAGCCAGTTTGTGTGTCGAAAAAAAGTATTTGCAAAGAGTAAGTCGTTGGTCTTGCAAAATTGTATCATGTGATCTCCAGTACTATTCCTATCACTGAGGCTATATTTTCCAACTACCAGTGATTCTTCCTTTTCCAACTTTTGCATTCCAATCACCAGTGATAATCAGCACATCTTAATTGCATATTTGGTCAATTTCAAACTGCAGAAGTTGGTAAAAACCTTCAGCTTCCTCGTATTTGACTTTGGTGGTTGATGCATAAATTTGAGTAATAATAGTTTTAACTGGTCTTCCTTGTAGGCATATACATATTATCCTATCACTGATAGCATTGTACTTCAGGATAGATCTTGAAACACTCTTTGTGACAAAGTATGTCACGTCATTCCTCTTCAATTTGTCATTCCCAGCATAGTAGGCCATATAGTTGTGTGATTCAAAATGGCCAAAACCAGTGTATTTCAGCTCACTAATGCCTAGGATATCAATGTTTATGCATTGCATTTCATTTTTGACAATTTCCAATTTTCCTAGATTCATACTTCATACATTCAATGTTCTAATTGTTAATGGATGTTTGCAGCTCTCTCTTCTCATTTTCAATCTTGCCACATCAGCAAATGGAGGTCCCAGAAGCTTTACTCCATCCACATCACTAAGGTCAGCTCTCCTGAGGAGACAGTTCTTTCCCAGTTATATTTTGAATGCTTTCCAACCTGAGGGGCTCATCTTCCTGCACTGTATCGGACAGTTGTTTCAAGGCTATTCATAAAGTTTTCCACTAATATATCAGTGTTTCACTGGTATTCATAAGGTTTTCACTGGCCAATTCTTTGAGAAGTGGATGGCTCCTTCCTTCTTCCAAGTCTGTCTTAGTCTACAAGCACCACTGAAATCTGCCTTAAAATACCTTTGGTATTTGTAAATTGTCTTTACCTATAAAAGAAGATCAAATGCAATCATTCTTTTCCTTCTGTACTAAATGAAATAATTATTTTATTTTATAATTTTATACTCATAGTGACCCGTCCTTGGGTTTCCAAGGCAGTATCTGTACGGAAGTAGATTGCCCAACCTTCCTTCCGAGGAGTGGCTGGTGGGTTTGAACCACCAGCCTTCTGGTTAGCAGTCAAGTGCCTTAGGTACTATGCCACCAGGGATCCTTAACATTTCAGGTATCTTATTAATATTGTTTTTCTCATTCAGTATATGTTGAATATAAAAAAATATTATTCCTAGAGTATAAAAAGGGAGCTCTGGTAGCATAGTGGCTAAGACACTTGCCTGCTAACCAGATAGCTGGCAGTTTAAACCCACCAGCCACTCCTCGGAAGGAAGGTTGGGCAATCCTACTTCCATAGTGATACTGCCTCGGAAACCCAAGGAGGGGTCGCTATGAGTCGAGTTTGACTCGACGGCACATAACAACAACAAAAATTATTTATATTAATTTTATATATTACTGGTGGCATAGTGGATAAGGCATTTGGCTGCTAACTACAGAGTCAGAGGTTCAAACCAACCAGCCACTCCATGGAAGGAAGATGGGGCAGTCTACTTGTCTACTTCAATAAAGATTTACCACATTGGAAACTGAATGGGGTCGCTATGCATTGGAATCATCTTGATGTATCTCAATGTGAAACTGAATTCAATGCTTTAAAATGAAAACCACTAAATCTAGAAATTATATTTCATCATTTGTGATTTTTCTCTTTGGTATAATTACTTCCTTATAGGTTGAGTCATCAAAATAGAAAATTATACCAAGAGTAAAACACATAGCTGGGCAATGGAACATATTATCATAAAAATATTTCAACATCATTCTTCTTATCTTCACCTCAGTATCTTTTTATTATTATTATTATTGCATTGTGAGGTGTACCTTCAGATTGAGCTACTATTTTCTAAGTTGGGAAATTAATGTAATTTAAGATTCATTAATATGTGAAACTATTTTTCTATAATTGTTCAATATGTACATTTTAATTTGTACATTTAAAAATGATTTTTAAAAGGACCCAGGTTTGCTGATCTGATGGAGCCTGGTGGAACCACTGAGACTATGGCCCCTAGTTACCCTTCATGCCTGGAATTGAACCTACTCCTATGGCTTCCATCCAAGCAAAAGACAGGCATATAAGCTGAACATTTACATTAAGTAGATACACTCCTTGGAGAGATCAATCATGGGAGAATAGAAGGACTGTGTATGCACAGGGAGACACCTTGGGGGGCAGGAGTGCAAGAGAGAAAAGGACACAGGGAAGAGGTAACTATGGGGAGGAAGTAGAAGGGGAGCTGTTGCATTGTGGGAAATTGCAGTCAATGTCATGAGACAAAGAGTGTGTGATCTGCTGTACAGAAAGTGAATTGGCTCTGTAAACTTTCACCCAAACACAATGAAAAAATTTTTTAAAAAATGATTTTTAAATGAGTCTTCCTGGTTTTGAAAAATGTATGTCGTATCTTTTCTTGGAAAATTAACACATGAAAATAATTACTTCCTAAAATGCATTTTATATATCTTAAAACTAAGTATAGTGCTTAAATGTAAAGAAAAATACTTAGCTAATAAATAGATTTACACATGATCTAAATCTGCTTGAAACCAACTTATAAATATGAACTAAATACAAAGATTTATAAAAAGGAAAATTCAGTATAAGATGATGAGAAGTGAATTTAAAACACTCATTTGCCAGACTGATAGATTATTATAAGAAAATCAACATATACAAAAAAATCTTTGTTTCCATTTTAAATTATGTTTAATATTTCTTTATACGTTGAGAGAAAATTTATAAAATTAAGATATAGTTTGTAAATCTGAATGTTGTATGCTGCTCTAAAGATATGGAATGATTATTTAAAGATAACTGAGCTGCTTAAAATTTCATAACCTGGAATAAGAGATAAACAAAAAGATAAGTGGTTGACAGAGGACCACTTAGAGCTATTGCCTCAGCCTGCTAATATTATTTTCAGTTAATAAAATCCAGACAGAAGCAGAAATTTTTAATTTACAACATAGAAACAAATCAAATGGCACACAACAAATGTCATTGAAAACAATTATTGAATTCCATAAACTGGCAAAGTTTGGAGCTCTGAATAGACACTGACTTAAGTAAACACAGAAAGGGTAAATCAAAGAGAAAATTATCAGGAAACAGGGATTATAAAAGAAAGGCAGGCTGTTAAATAATTGTCATGTCTTGAAACAATTTCAATTATTTTCCAAATATTTAATTAATATTTTCCCTAGTATAAGCAGAGGCCTACAATGATTATCCTCAAATAATTACACTCATACTTCTTACATACTTTTTATTATTACACCCTTTGTTCATTTATCAGCTATCTCATCTGACATTTCACATCTACAATAATAAATAATCTACTCTTCAACTATTTTGCATGTTAATCACATATATGTGGTAATAATGAATACTGAGATACAAGGAGAGAGTAACACTAGTTGTCAGTTAAGATTATGTATCAACTTGGTCAGGCTGTGATTCTTAGTGGTTTGGGAGTTGTGTAATTATGTGATTTGGCAGTTATGTAATGATGCAGCCATTCTCTATTTTGAGATCCAATGTAGTCATCCTCCATTTTCACATGATGCCGATTTTCGCAAATGATCTGATCTTTGGAAATTTACCATGCTGATAAGTGAGGAGAAGCGTGTATTCTGTTTGGGTTGGCCAGAAGTTTTTTAAAACAATTTTTACCCAACATATTAATAGTTTGTTCAGCTGAAATTAAATAAGGATATTATTAAAGTCCTGCTTCTGCAAAATGCCAAAGCCAAGAATGTCTACATAAATCTTGAAATGTCACATAATCTTCTGTAATTTTGAACATGTACAGCAGAGAGCACTAATATAATTATAGTAGACCTGGTGGGAGTAATTATCTGTGATTCTGGGAGTCACTGGAAGTAATAAACAAGTAAGTCTTTCTCACCTTCATCAAGGAATAGTTTTCTCCTATCTAAATAGGGAAATTCTTTTCATGAAATTTACTTAATTTTTATAGCTAAAGGTCCACAATAACAGAAAGTTATACCAAGAGTAATTATCGATTATTCTTTAAGAAATCAACAACACAATGACAACACAAGTGATCTTTGAACATCATAAACCAGCTTTCTCAGAAGGTCAGTAACACTCCATTAACCTTTCCCCACTTCGTCTTAACTCTTACATAGCTACATTCACCTAACTCCATCTTCCCTGAAAACACCATTCCAGAAATCTAACAGTGGAAACATTTTTGGCTATGTTAGCAGCTTTTTATGATTCAGTGGAAGTATTCTCTGATGGTAATGATGTCTCTATGCTGATGGAAACTTTGAGACAAGTGCAAAGACCAGCAATTAGCAATTAGGAAAGGATGAGAAAGTATTAACCAAAATCAATCAAATATATTGTTTCATCACAAAGAGAGAGAACTGATGGTCAAATAGTTTTGTGACCTTTACTTTTGAGATAAAAGTAGTAGAATAGCTTACTACTCTCATGCAAAAAGTAAAAAGTATGTATTTAAAAAAAAAGAAAAGAAACCAACTCACTGCTGTGGAGTTAGTTCCGACTCATACCGACCCTTGTGTTTCCGAGGTGGTATCCCTATGGAAGTAGATTGCCCTGTCTTCCTTCCAAGAAGTGGCTGGTGGGTTTGAACTGCCAGCCTTCTGGTTAGCAGTTAAATGCCTTAGGCACTATGCCACCCGAGCTAATAATCCCTTGCTTTATGGATTTAACTGTGGTGGTGCAGTGGTTAAAGCATTTGGCTTCTAACCAAAAGGTCAGTGGTTTGAACCCACCAGCTGCTCCATGGGAGAAAGATGTGACAGGCTGCTTCTGTAAAGATTACAGCCTTGGAGCAGTTTTACTCTGTCCTAAAGGGTCACTGTGAGTGGGAATCGACTTAATGGCAAGGGTTTTTTGGGTTATACGCATGGTGATATAGCAGTGATCATGGCAAGAGCTCTACTTTCCAGAAGCTGACAGTCTAGAGGCAGGCAGAAGATATGTTGTCATATAAATTAAATAAAAAGAGCTATGCCCTGTGGGATCACAGAAAAGGTTATGGTTCTGGGAATCAGGAAGGGGTCTAAGGAGACAATGATATTTAAATTGAGCATTAAGGGATAGGCAGCCACGTAGTGGGTAAAGAAGTGTTAACAGTCCTTAGGAAGAGGGGAACTGCTCTTGCTAAGGTTTGGCAGCATGAAAACTAGACACAAAATAAATAAATCTCCAACATTCAAGGAATATCCCCTAGAAGCCACAGTTTTGAGTTAAGTAGAAAGAAATTTTATTATGGTAGTAAAGTAATTTACAGAGAATGGTTATGAAATTTAAGTGAGGAGTTAGCTTTGAATTTAACTGAGGTCTTTGTTAAACCCAGAGAGTCTTTAATTGTGGGAGAAGGGAGAAGTTATTTGTTTCAATGCTTGCTTTTTACTACCACATTCTTCCATTTCAATAAAAAGGCAGAACTAGAGTCAGGATTTTGGCGCCTTGTTTCTGAAAGTTCATTACTCTTCATTGTAGAAAATTCTGATTACAACCCTTAATTGAGGTTGTGATGCATTGGCTCTAGGAATTTTTTTTTCTTTAATAACCAGAATTATAGGAACTCTGGTAACATAGTGCCTAAAGTACTTGACAGCTAACCAGAAGGCTGGTGGTTCAAACCCACCAGCCATACCACCAGTCACTCCTCAGAAGGAAGGTTGGACAATCTACTTCTGTTGTGATACCGCCTCCTAAACCCAAGGAGGGGTCACTATGAAGCGGGTCCGACTTGATGGCACATAACAACAAGCAGAAATTATAGACAATATTTTTTTTTTTCCTGTTTGTTCTTCTGGGTACTACATTGTTGTTATGGATACTACATTTGTGGCCAGAAATTAGTTATGGCCATAGTTGCGTAGTCAGAAGCAAGTGTCCTCAGAGGTTGCAAATGATAATTATTTTGAGATCAAGATTCAATACAGAGCCAATTTTCAAGGGTTTGTGGAATATTTAAGGGTCTGTGGAAATATTTGAGACCCAAAAAATAATTTAATGGCTCCAAAGTACAAAAATAAAATGGCAAAATAAAAATTAGTGTATGTCTAAGTATCTTCAGAAGAGATATTAACCACTTAACGTCATCTTAGTTTTTTTCTAGTTATATAAAACTTAATTAATATGGGATTGAGATGCATTTTCTCTATATCAAACATATAAAGGAACAGGACCTCCAGAGATAAAAAATATTCAGAGCTTTCAAGCCCTTCAAATACCCTGGTTTATCCTGTGTACGCATCTGCAGTATTTTATGTTTATATACTACATGGGAATCTCTGATTACAAGAATCTGTATACCTGTTTCCAGGGAGACAACAGGTTGGAGCAATCATGAGAACAGCAGATCTCAGTGCTGGTCCCTGACCCTCTTCCATCTTTGTTACTGGGAGATGGTTTACAGCAACCCACTTCCGCAAGACATTGCTAAGGCCAGTAATCATTCTTTTGGAATGAACCATAATTAACTTTGTAGGTAAATTATACATTATAAGATTTATATAGCAGATTATAACATGTGATGCATCACAGGTGTTTAAGTTGATTATCTAAAACTTAGAATTTACTTTTGCCCAGAAACATGATTAGAAGTTTCTGGAATTAGCCCACAAGAATCTCATGGATTTATAATGTACCTAATTTATTTTAACCACAACTTCAACACTGTTTAAATAGAATTTCTACAAAATGAACTCATTCCTGAGTTCCATCTCCAAAAACCAGTACCTATCTTCTATAATGCAGAACAGAAGAGCATGGATGCACTCAGCAATTGGTGTAACACTAGGATTTGGTTTAAGATAGAAGAATTTCATATCTTTCTAATTCTGTGTGTTGATAAAATTTAATAATATATGCAAACACAATTAGAGTCCATACTTGAGAAGCATGAGATCCATAGTCAGGCTCCATCCTCTCTTTCCTGTCTCCTTTTCCATCTCCCTCTTCTTCAGTCCTGGGTACCAATAATAAAAGGATTTTGTTCCTACCTGGCGAAATAGGAACAGTAGAAGAAAAGGAGTACCAGCAAAGCAAAGTCCTGACTGGGATCATAGGTGAGCTGTGCGTTTGTAAGCCAGAACTGCCCCTTTTATGCTTTATGTAGAGTTGGAAAAATGAAGGGAAAATCATGCAAAAATGTGAATTATAAGCACTGTAAGTAAAATAACTTTGACTTTATGGGACAGCCATTGCTGGGAGCAAACTGTGTCAGATACTTTAAGTTGGTTCTACAATATCCACTTGCCAGGTTCCTTACTAGAACCTGATTTTCATTTGGGGTAGAATATTTCCAGTTAAAACACTTGTCACACAGACTCTTTCAATAAGGGATGTCTGGTGTCAAAGTTCTGAAATATAAGTGGGAATCCAGGGAATTTGACAAGAGTTTTTGCTTTCATAATATATATGGAGTCCTTTTCTCCTCCTCTTTTTGTCCAGCCTATAATATACATAGGAGCTCTGGTGGCATAGTGCCTAAGGCATTCCACCAGCCACTCCTCAGAAGGAAGATTGGGCAATTTACTTCTATAGTGATACTGCCTCAGAAACCCAAGGAGGGGTCATTATGAGTCAGATCCGACTCAATGGAAGTGAGTTTTGTTTTGTTTTGGTTTGGTTTGGTTTGGTTTATAATATACATAGGGCCATAATCTTTGCAGTGACATCAAGCATCTTGTTTTCATGAAGATAAAAGTCATGCTAAATGTGGTAGACTGGGTTCTCTAGAGAAACAAAACCAGTAAAGCTTATATATATAGACAGAGAGAGAAATTTATCTTAGGAAAATGGCTCACACACTTATAGAAGCTGGCAAGTCCAAAGTTCTTGGATCAAACGTCAAGCTAGAGGCTTTTTCTGACTCTTATAGCTGCAGGGCCTGAGGAGCTCAAGGTTGGCAGGCAGTGTACTGCCTGTTAACTCCAACAAATCATGAATCCAAGATCTCCATGCTGAATGGTGGATTGTTTGCTCACAGACAGTTGTAGGCAGCACAACAGAATCCCAACCCACAAAAGAATGTCTCTTTTCCCAGAATGTCCATAAATATACTAGAAGTAGGCCACACCCCAAGGGAAACTCTCTTATAATGGATTGGCTGCTCAAAACATAATCATCTGATCCCATCATGGAAATAACCACATCACAACTGCTTAAACCACACAGAATTGTGGTCAAGCCAACTTGACACACAGCTCCAACTATCACAGTCCATCCCTTGTCAACTTGGCAGTTGTACACATCTTCTTAACAATATATAATCTCTAAATGAGGACAATTATAAAGTCATATTTGCACCTAACATGATATGCTAACACAAGTACAATCAAAATACATTAACCTTATTTACATTTCACAGTTCATAACAGAAGGAAACAAAAATATTTGATGCACATATACAATGAAGAAATATAACAATCACAGTCCTCGTTTCTGCAGCTGGTCATGTGGTCATAGCTGATATTCAGAACTACTTTCTTCTACCACCCATTCTGTATTTCCCTTGCCCTCAGCAAGCACCTCAGCTGGTCATGGTTCTTTGCCTGGTAGAGTGACCCAAACCTTCATTTCTGAAGGGTCTGGGCCATTAGCAGTCATATGAGAATTGGGTTGCTGTAATTTTCCATTGACTTTAATCACAGAGCATTGTAGTACTAAGAGACATCCTAAAGCATCTCCTGTTCCAGACATACTCTTCTTTACTTCCATTATGTAAAGCCAATCCAATTTCCCCTTGGTAATTAGTATTTATCACACCAGATAGTACAGAATGCCCTTCTTTGTCTGTTGATCCAGAGGCATGACGAAGCCAAAATGGCTGGGTGGTATTCTTAATTTCCAGTTCAATCCAATCAGTATTGTGTCTCCAAGTGGGAGTGTTCCTCCCTTTGGAACTAAAATCTCCAGACCCACAATGCAGAGACAGGAAGTAAAAAATTCTTTGAGTGGGTCACTAGGGGTAATAGTGAGTGGTACCACTCCCTTTTCCACCTCTGGTTCCTGGACCCGTGAATCCTGGCTATTGGAGAAACAGAACCATATATTGGACACTGGTTTAGAGCATATACAGCCTCCTGGAGAATATTGCCCCAATGCACCGTAATTGTGTTTTCAGGAGGTCATTCCATTGTGCTATCAAGCCAGCTGCTTCAGGATGATGGGGAACATGATAAGACCAGTGAATTCCATGAGCATAGGCCCATTGCGGCACTTCATTTGCTGTGAAGTGAGTCCCTTGATCTGAAGCAATGTTGTGTGGGATACCATGACAGAGGATAAGGCATTCTGTAAGTCCACAGATGGTAGTTTTGGCAGAAGCATTGCATGCAGGGAAGGCGAATCCATATCCAGAATAAGTATCTATTCCAGTAAGAAAAAAATGCTGTCCTTTCCATGATGGAAGTGGTCCAATATAATCAGCCTGCTACCATGTTGCTGGCTGATCACCCCAAGGAATGGGTCCATATTGCAGACTCAGTGTTGGTCTCTGCTGCTGGCAGATTGGGCATTCAGCAGTGATGGTAGCCAAATCAGCCTTGGTAAGTGGGAGACTATGTTGCTGAGCCCATGCATAACCTCCATCCTTGCCACCATGGCCACTTTGTTCATGAGCCCATTGATCAATGACAGGAGTAGCTGGGGAAAAAAGATGGCTGGTTTCGACTGAACATGTCATCCTATCCACCTGATTGTTAAAGTCCTTCTCTGCTGAGGTCACCTTTTAGTGGGCATTCACATGAGACACAAATAGCTTTACTCCTTTGGCCCCTTCAGGGAGCTTTATATACATACCTCTTCCCTATACATCCTTATCACCAATCTTCCAATCATGCTCCTTCCAAGTCCCAGACCATCCAGCCAAGCCATTAGCCACAGCCCATGAATCCATATATAATCACACATATGGCCATTTCTTGCTCCATGCAAAGTGAACAGCCATATGCATGGCTCAAAGTTCTGCCCATTGGGAGGATTTCCTTTCACCACTGTCCTTTAAGGAAGTTCCAGAAAGGGGCTGCAGTGCTGCTGCTGTCCACTTTTGAGTGGTGCCTGCATATGACGCAGAACCATCTATAAACCAGGTATGAGTTTTCTCTTCCTCAGTCAACTGATCATAAGGACTCCCTACAAGGCCATAGGTGCAGACTGGGAGAGGGAAGGTAATGTGACTGGAGTGGAGAACACAGGCATTTGGGCCACTTCCTCATGCAACTTACTTGTGCCTTCAGTCCCTGCACGAGCCAGATCTCTAAAATACCACTTCCATTTAATGATGGAGTGCTGCTGTGCACATCCAACTTTATGATTCTGTGGGTCAGACAACACCCAGTTCATGATGGGTAGCTCAGGCCTCTTGGTCACTTGGTGGCCCATGGTTAGACGTTCAGTCTCTACTAAAGCCCAGTAACAAGCCAGAAGCTGTTTCTCAAAAGGAGAGTAGTATCTACAGAGGATGGCAGGGCTTTGCACCAAAATCCCTAGGGTCTGCATTGTGATTCACCAATAGGGACCTGCCCAAGACCCAAACAGCTTCTCTACTACAGACACTTCAAGCACCATTGGATCAGCTGGATCATATGGCCCAAGTGGCAGACCAGCCTACACAGCAGCCTGAACCTGTTGCAGAGCCTTCTGTTGTTCTGGGCCCCACTCAAAACTAGCAGCTTTCTGAGTCACTTGATAAATAGGCCACAGCAACACACCCAAATGAGGGATATATTGCCTCAAAAATCCAAAGAGGCCCACCAGACTTTGTGCCTCCTTTTTAGTTGTGGAGAAAGCCAGATACAATAATTTATCCTTCACTTTAGTAGGAATATCTCGACATGCCCCACACCATTGGACCCCTAGAAACTTCACTGAGGTGGAAGGTGCCTGAATTTTTGTTGGGTTAATTTCCCAACCTCTAGTGCGCACATGTCTTACCAATAAGTCTAGAGTCATCAATACATTTTCTTTACTAGGTCCAATCAGCATAATGTCATCAATATAATGGACCAGTGTGATGTCTTGTGGAAGGGAAAGGCGGTGAAGGTCCCTATGGACTAAATTATGACATAGTGCCTGGGAGTTGATATACCCCTAAGAAGGACTGTGAAAGTATACTGTTGGCCTTGCCAGCTGAAGGCAAACTGCTTCTGATGGTCTTTTGAAATTGATATCAAGAAAAAGGCATTGGCCAGATCAATAGCTGCATACTAAGTACAAAGAGATATACTAATTTGCTCAAGAAATGAAACCACATTAGGAACAGCAGCTGCAATTGGAGTCACCACCTGAATTAAGCTTATGATAATCTATTGTCATTCTCCAAGATCCATCTGTTTTTCGCACAGGCCAAATAGGTGAATGAAATGGGGATGTGGTGGGAATCACCACCCCTGCATTTTTCAAGTCCTTGATGGTGGCAGTAATCTCAGAAACCCCTCCAGGGATGCAGTACTGCTTTTGATTTACTATTTACTATTTTTGTAGGTAGAGGCAGTTCTAATGGCTTCCACTTGGCTTTTCCTACCATACTAGCCCTTACTCCATATGTCAGGGACCCAATGTGGGAATTCTGCTAATTGCTCAGCATATCTATTCCAATTACACATTCTGGCATTAGGGAAATCACTACAGGATGGGTTCAGGGACCCACTGGACCCACTGTGAGACACACCTTAGCTAAGACTCCATCAATAACTTGACCTCCATATGCCCCCACTCAGACGCTTTGGGTCTCTTGGAATTAGTGTCGGTTTGGAGCCAGTGTCCAGTAATCCCCAAAAAGTCTGATGA